>NW_026461033.1:0-1836 GCF_021730395.1 Mercenaria mercenaria | reverse complement strand
AGAGACTAGACACCGAGTTAAGCGAAGGGAGGTGTTCAAGCGATCTGAGCTTCAATGAATGAAGTTGGATGGTATAATATTTGGGCCCATCAAGTTAGTTCACCAGGAAGAGCACGAAACTGCCAGTTGAGAAGCAGCAAGTTTGAACTACAATTGATTTGCCAGAGTTTTTTTTTGGCAGTTTTTATAGCCGTTATTTGGCTATCTTCCCA
The DNA here is from genome assembly GCF_021730395.1 of Mercenaria mercenaria. Lineage (NCBI taxonomy): Eukaryota > Metazoa > Mollusca > Bivalvia > Venerida > Veneridae > Mercenaria > Mercenaria mercenaria. The sequence goes on along the minus strand of NW_026461033.1, from coordinate 1,624 downwards.
ATGCCAAAAAGTATGTATTTTTCCCAAAATGAGTGCAAAAATTCCCAATCTACATTCTGAAAAAGATTTCATCAAAACTGCACAAACACTGACCAAATTATGGACAGTTTTGTAATGAAAGTATGTTAAAGTGGTTGTACAATGTGAAACATGTGTTTGCGAAAGTGCTTAAACACATCTTAACTATATCGTATGGGACTAAAAATTTTCCCAATTTGGAACATTTACACATCAAAATAATTGGGGGTATAGGCTATGTTCCCAAATTTGCTAGAAAAAACCCCTGTTTAAGTTAAAATGTTCTTCCTGAAGGCTTGTGAAGGTTTTGATTTTGTCCTTCACCTCTGATTCATGTGAAGAAGTTTTCAATTACTTATGAAGAACAACTCAGTACTTTTATGGAATCTGGGAAAATAATGCTTCAGCTAACTGACTGTTACTATGGTTACATAACTAAGGCATTGCTGGAAAATGATGTAAGGTCCATATCAAACGAACAAACAAAGTTGTTTTTTTGAAAAACAAATAAACAAATTTCCTATGCCCAGATCACGTTTACTAAAAAGACTGGTTCTCTAGTATACAATATTCAACTTCTCTGACTAACTAGTAACCAGATAATATGTCAATCATTCCCTTTCATTTCCCTTTTCCAAACAGCACCAAAATTATGTCCAAAAAAATGCAGGCAGGTTTCTCACATAGAAACAGAAAGACAAAATCCTCACTGCTTTGATGTTTAGAACCTCTGCAGGCTCTAAAATATGTTTTAATAAAACATCCCCTCTAATCCAGCATCAATTCCTAAGTGGAAATTATGACCATATTTGTAGAGCACAATGACATTGGGAAACATTTGGATTTGCATTCTGTAAGGTCTTTAAGCTAACTGTTCTCATGAATAAACTAACACCAGACTCTTCAGAACACTGAATTATTATCCTCAAAGGTGATACTGTCTTATAATGAAAAGCCATTATTTTCTGCAGGGAGATTTGCAATTCTGTTAATATTTGCAATGCAGGAAAATTCATGAAATTAATAATATCATTGTACACTGCAGCCTATGGCTAGAATAAATACATCTAAATTAAAATATTTCACAAACATGATAAAGGATTGGGCTCAGAAAAACTGGAGATCATGTCCTTGTTATAACCCAAATATTATAACTTAATTTCTTTGAAGTGCTCCATTCTGGAACAGTCTGCTCACTCCAACACTGACTTTTTTTCTCTTAATAATCTAAAGTCCAAATACTTATAACAAGAGGGCCATTATGGCCCTATATCGCTCACCTGTTATCATTGCACTTGAGGACAAGAAGGTCCTCAGAAAAAATATCTAAGTCCAAAAGACAGGAACAACAAAGAGAAGAAATTTAACCAAAAAGAAAAATAAATTCTTACAAGGCATAGATATGTCAAAATACACCAAAAAAATTGGAGGTACCATCCATGTTGTACCACAGAAAAGTGGTCTTGGTTTTTCCCTACGGCCAATATTAAAAAAGTTACTAAAAATAAGCTATTTATAGTAACGTAAAAGGGAAGTAATTAAAAAAAAAGAGAACAAAAGAAGGATCTGCCAAATAAATCTGTTGACATAAATGAAATTTCAGATC
>NW_026461032.1:0-64051 GCF_021730395.1 Mercenaria mercenaria | reverse complement strand
CCCTTTTTCAACATAGCAGATTTTGGTTAAATTCTTATATGTAAGCTGGTATCTTAGTACCCACTAATGGGAATGGATTGAAACTTCACACACATGTCCACTGTCAGGAGCTGATAAGCACTGTGCAGGTTCCATAACCCTGTTTTGCATTTTTCAGCATAACAACGTCGGCAGGTTGTTAAATTTTTAACTGTTGTCTTAATGCCATCCTTTCCTACAGTCTTAAATCCAAAATGATACCATATTTTTTGCCCACCATCATCAGATGGTGGGCTATTAAAATCACTCTGCGTCCGTGGTTCTGCCCGTCCGTCATTTCGTCAGTCCGTCCGTCCGTTAACAATTTCTCGTTAGGCGTAAAAAAAAAAATTGTTTGTTTCCGGTGGCCCGACCTTCCCTATTTTTTTACCGCCGACCCTAAACTTTTTTAGCGGTAAAATCGGGTCGCATATTTTTGCAAATAAGTATATTATTATTTTTATACGCCCAAAGGGACGTATTATGTTATGACGCTGGTGTCCGTCTGTCCGTTAGCAATTTAGTGTCCGCTCTGTAACTCTTGAACCCCTTGAAGGATTTCAAGGAAACTTTACACAAATGTTCACCACACCGAGGCGATGTGCAGAGCGCATGTTTTGGATGTCTCGCTTCCAGGTCAAGGTCACACTTAGGAGTCAAAGGTCATATCAGTTTGTTTGGTGTCCGCTCTGTAACTCTTGAACCCCTTGAAGGATTTCAAAGAAACTTGACACAAATGTTCACCACACCAAGACGACGTGCAGAGCGCATGTTCCGGATGACTTGCTTCAAGGTCAAGGTCACACTTAGAGGTCAAAAGTCATATCAGTTTGTTTCTTGTCCGCTCTGTAACTCTTGAACTGCTGGAAGGATTTCAAAGAAACTTGGCAGAAATGTTCACCACATTGTAACGATGTGCAGAGCGCATGTTCCGGATGACTCGCTTCAAGGTCAAGGTCACACTTAAGGGTCAAAGGTCATATATGACTTTGCTTTGTGTATATTGCTCTGCATTGCAGTGCTCTTGTTTTTATTTGGCAGATCTCTTTTTTGTACTTACAATAATTTTTTTTTTGAATTACTTCCCTTTTATGTTACTATAAATTGCTTATTTTGAAACTTTTTTTTTATTGGCCGTAGAGAAAAACCGAGACCACTTTTCTATGGTACAACATGGATGGTACCTCCAATTTTAAGGTGTATTTTTACATACCTGTACGTGGTAAGGATTTTTTTGTAGACTTTGAATATTTTTTTTGTGGACTTAAATTTGTTTTTTGAAGTTTTCCTTTTGTTGTTCCAGTCCTTTGAGGCTACAACAGTAAAGTTCTTAAAATTTTGCTCCCATCCTATGATGTAAGCCTTCCGGCGTATATTGCCCCGCTTGGCGGCGCTCTTGTTATAGCTCTTTGCACGAATGGACTACTCCACCGATCGGGCGAGTGGTTTTTACGTGGTAACTTTACCAAATTGAGAAATTAATACATCAGGCAAAATTACCTGGATTGACTGGAATTTACCCGCGAATCGTAAAAATATCAAAACGTCATGCTGGTAATTTTCCATTCCACAAACACATGCGCCCTATCGTAATATCTTATTTACATCACGGTTACTTTTGACACAATAAACGCGCGTGGTGCATTCATTTTTCAATGTAATCGCTTCAAATTTTCAACACCACTTGAGAACTAATACAGTTTGAGTTCTATAACAATTTTAATAAGATATCGACAGGAATGTAGGCAAAATTCTTTAAAAACGATCAGATTTTCATATAATGTTTTGTAAAATTTCAAACAGCGCGATCTTGATTATTTACTTATTTCTTAAAGTAAATAAACGGTACATACTATGGTAATAAAATTCAGACTCTTGACCAGAATGTACAAAAAACACAATTAAAAAATTTAGATAATGAAAAAGCGGCAGCAATTTAAATACATGGAGTAAAACGATTTTTGGCAAACAGATTTCTGTTAGCACGGCAGAATAGGTTACGTGACCTCGTGAACGTAAATAGAAATGTGGTTTTAAAATAAAGCAGTATGATGTTGTTGCGGATTTTAATAAGTTTTAAATTATTCATAGTACATGTATTTTTTGACACAACACTTTGTTAGATATTCTTTTCAAACAATAATGTAAATTCCTTGAGGGCAAAATAGGTCACAGAGGTAGGCTATCCACTATCATCGTTCACGACACATTTACATGTCAGTTTATTCGGGATATTGCACATTCGCTTTTAAAAAAAGATAAAGAAAAAACTTTTTTATTGGTTTCTTCTCAACAATTTAAGGAATCGAGAAAGTGCGATCAGACAGTGATGTGTCACATGGTGCGAAAACATGACGTAATGCCATGACAATCTCGGGCAACTATACCGCTTTGATCTCCACTTCGGATGCCATAATAACAGACACACTTATTAATGTTTTTTTTTTTCACTTTCAACACGGGTCGACGTCGGGTGGATGATGATTATTGTGTCTATATTTTGGGACACTTTTCAAAATAATTATTTTTCGGGATAACAGATTGCTAGTCTTCCATTTTTAATTATTTTAGAAATAAGTCCTGTTTCTTTGATAGGGTGCACAACATTTCGTCGAAACACGTTTGGTCGAACAGACAAATGGACGAAAAGACATTATGCCTAATGGGCATTATGCAGAATGCGACAATTAGTCGATAAAATTAACAGGCCACGACACTTGGTCGAAAATAAATTATTGTTGATAATTACTTGAATTAAACGATCAGTAAACGCCTAAAGGTGTTGTTTGTTGTTGATTCCCTAAAGTCCTTTTGATTAGAAAGAATATTAGACGAATTATGTTCACAAACGAGAAATCATAATCCGGTCTTGGATTTTCTGAAGGGAATAAGCTTTAACATCAAATATTGACTTTATGGTGTATCTAGACAATGTTATTTAAATGGAATTTCAAGTGCTGCTGTCATCAATTGTAATGTAACATGTGATTTTTTAACAGTATATTGTACTGTTCGAATAGAGTTGAGGTTAAGTTATGATGAATAAATATTTGATGATGAATCAAGCTGAGTCTACTTTAATCGAGTTGAAAACTGTAAACATATCGGCCAAGTGGGTAAGTTAAGTTCGACTAAATTCGACCAAATTCGACGAAAATTCTGTTAAATTTCATTCGACATAAAGTCCTATGAGACCAATTGTACACTCGACTAATTGTCCTTTCTGTCTAATATCTTTTCGACCAAATGTCTTTCGACGAATAGTCATGGAAGCGAAGTTATGGCGTCTACAACATCACAATTTATGTGATAGAATTGGAGGTCCACTAAAGTCTGAGCAGCTCTCCTAGATTTCAGCAGTTGGTGGACCTGCTGAAAAAAGTTAAGGTCGAGGCCTGCAGAGTCTTGAAAAGTCAGGTTTTAGATGGGATTTACAGGGTTTTCCAGGGTTTCCACTGGCCCCAATTTTTTTTCCGCCACAAAATATCGAAGTCAATGACACATAGGGGGAGGGGGCTTCCAATGAGTGTATTCTCCAACACACTGTGCATGTTGCAACAATTTGTCATTTTTACAGTTTTATTGTGGAGGGTGGGGGTGTAGGGGGCTCTCCCCTTGGACATTTTTGAAATACAGGCATGAAATGAAGGCCTCTTGTGCATTTTTATGTTCAAAATTCTAAGATAATGGCGAGGTTAGTACCCTTTTGATGAGGATTGGTGTGGGGGGGGGGGGGTCAGGGGGCTTTCCCCCTGGGACATGTTGAAATACTGGCATGAAATGGTGGCCTCTGGTGGATTTTAAGGTCCAAAATTTTGAGGTAAAGGAGGGGTTAGTACCCTTTTTATGAGTTAGGGGCAGAGGGTTTTCCCCCTGGAAAAAATTATAAAATACAGGTATGGAATGGTGGCCTCTGGTGTGTTTCTTGGTCTAAATTTTGAGAAAATATTATTATTATTTCTTTGCCAAAATAGCAGGTTACTTCTCAGCAAAAATTTAAAAAATAAACTTTTCCCTAGCCCCAAAAAAGGTGGTAAATTTACCACTTTTCGAGGTCCATGTCCCCCTTTTCTTAGCAAAGGGGGGCATGAGTTTTCCCAAAAAAACAATTTTTCAAATTAATTAAAAGTTAATTTCAATCAATTTAAACTATTAAAAGCCCAAAAGAGTATCAAAGTATTCAAGCAAATCCTAACATGTCCCCCAAAATAGTCTCTTTTTTCCAGAAAAATAAATTTGGGGGGACGTGATGTCCCTCAAAATAAATTTCCTAGGGAAAACCCTGGATTTATAGTACTAAGACGTTGAACAACCACTTGCAGCTTTATTAATTCACAATTTGGGCATACCAGTCAAAACTCCATTGTCTAGCATTTCCAGTTAATCCAGAATTTTAGACTGGGGTAGGGGGTGATGGTATTAATCTCAATGCAGATCAAAGATGCAAATCATATTCCTGGCCAGTGTGCTTTTACTTGGTTTTAGTTTGAAATATAAAATGTTGGTTGTTGAATAATATTCAATATTAAAATTACTATTTAAAGAGAGAATCCACAGCAAGATTTCATTCAAGTTTCATGTTTAATCAAATATAAACCATGTTCTCCGCAAGTAATTGCCAACTTCTCCACATGAATTAGCAGCGGAGAATGAATGATATAGGACACAACGATCCTATGACCACTTGATCCGTAGATCGACTGCTCTACCTATTGGCTACTCTGGAAATGAAAAAACAACAACAACAAAACACAAACATAAAGCATATATTTATTTCATAATATTTAAATACACAATCAAATGGCATTTTATATTGCTAAAACATCATCAAAGTCATTGTACATTCAGGTGTAAATCAAACATAACAATAGGATGCATGTTTATAAGGTTTATAATCTCCCTGTTTGAAACTAGGGTGGTGTTAGGTTTAAAGAAAAAAAAAAAAAATGCCTACCTACCTACCCTATTTTTTTTTGGCCATGTCACTGGAAACAAAATTTTTTTTGTTAGGCCTTATCACATCTCAGAAACTACTGGGGGGATTTTGACCAAACTTTGTCAGAATGATGTATTGGTACCCTAGTTGTGTCCCCCTGAAAATCAGACTGGTTCAACAATTTATGAGTGAGTTATGGCCCTTTGTTTATTATGCCCCCGAAGGGAGGCATATTAGTTTTCATCTGTCCGTCCGTCCGTTTGTTCGTTCGTTCGTTAGTTCGTTCGTCACGTTAACTTTTTGCATGAAGGCACTTTACTCGCGAACCACTGCACCCAGGACCTTCAAACTTCACGTGCTGACAGTACTTGTTGAGTATATCACCCCTACTGACATTGGGGTCACCAGGTCAAAGGTCAAGGTCACAGGGGCCAACGTTAACTTTTTGCTTGAAGGTCTTTTACTTATGAACCGCTGCACCCAGGACCTTCAAACTTCACATGCTGATAGTACTTATTGAGTACACCACCCCTACTGTCTTTGGGGTCACCAGGTCAAAGGTCAAGGTCACAGGGGCCAACGTTAACTTTTTGCATGAAGGCTCTTTACTTGCGAACCACTGCACCCGGGACCTTCAAACTTTACAGGATGATAGTACTTATTGAGTACACCACCCCTACTGACTTTGGGGTCACCAGGTCAAAGGTCAAGGTCACAGGGGCCAACGGTAACTTTTTGCATGAAGGCACTTTACTCGCGAACCACTTCACCCAGGACCTTCAAACTTTACTTGCTGATAGTAATTTATGAGTACACCACTCCTACTGACGTTGGGGTCACCAGGTCAAAGGTCAAGGTTACAGGGGCCAACGTTAACTTTTTGCATGAAGGCACTTTACATGCGAACCACTTCACCCAGGACCTTCAAAGTTCACATGCTGATAGTACTTATTGAGTACACCACCCCTACTGACTTTGGGGTCACCAGGTCAAAGGTCAAGGTGCTGCGGGGGGCATTTGTCACCATTAGTGACAGCTCTTGTTTCTATATTTTACATAGATTTATATAGGGAAAAACGTTGAAAACCTTTTAATCCAAAACCACAGAGCCTAGGGCTTTGATATTTGGTTTGAAGCATCATCTAGTGGTCCTCTACCAAGATGATTCAAATTATTTCTCAGGGGTCAAATATGGCCCCGCCCTGGGGGTCACATAGTTTAAAATGACTTATATAGGGAAAAACTTTGAATAACCCCTTGTCTAAAACCACAGGGATAGGGCTTTGATATTTTGTATGTGACATCATCTAGTGGTCTTCAACTAAGATTGTTCATATTATACCTCTAGGGTCAAATATGGCCCCGCCCTGGGGGTCATATGGTTTACATAGACTTACATAAGGAAAAACTTTGAAAATACTCTTGTCCAAACCACAAAGCCTAAGGCTTTGATACTTGTAATGTAGCATCATCTAGTGGTTCTCTACCAAGTTTGTTCAAATTATCGCCCTAGGGTCTAAAATGGCCCCGCCCCGGGGGTCACATGGTTCATATAGACTTATATAGGGAAAAGCTTTTAAAATGTTCTTGTCAATAACTACAACATTCAAATTTGGACCACATGTATATATTTGAGTGGCAAGATGAACCTTGACATGAGTTGACCTTGATTTTGACCTAGTGACCTACTTTCACATTTCCGTAGCTGCAGCCTTCAAATTTGGACCACATGTATATTTTTGAGTGGCAAGATGAACCTTGACATGAGTTGACCTTGATTTTGACCTAGTGACCTACTTTCACATTTCTGTAGCTACAGCCTTCAAATTTGGACCACATGCATAGTTTTGTGCACTGGAAAAAACTTTGACCTTGATTTTGACCTAGTGACCTACTTTCACATTTTTGAAGGTACAGGCGTCAAATTTGGACCATATGCATAGTTCCGTGTTTCAAAATGGAATTTGACATTGATTTTGACCTAGTGACCTGCTTTCACATTTCTCAAGCTACAGCCTTCAAATTTGGACCACATGCATAGTTTTGTGTACCGAAAAAAACTTTGACCTTCACATTGACCTAGTGACCTACTTCCACATTTTTAGCTCGACTATTCGAAGAATAAGTAGAGCTGTCCTACTCACCACGGCGTCGGCGTCAGTGTCGGCGTCGGTGTCGGCGTCGGCGTCACACCCTGGTTAAGTTTTTCGTACCAGTCCATATTTTGACAAAGTCTTTTAAGATAAAGCTTTGAAACTTTCAACACTTGTTTACCATCACCATGTCCAGTTATAGGCAAGAGTACATAACTCTGTCAAGCATTTTGACTGAATTATGGCCCCTTTTGACTTAGAAATCTTGGTTAAGTTTTTCGTACCAGCTCATATTTTGGCAAAGTCTTTTGAGATAAAGCTTTGAAACTTTCAACACTTGTTTACCATCACCATGTCCAGTTGTAGGCAAGAGTACATAACTCCATCAAGCATTTTGGTTGAATTATTGCCCCTTTTTTACTTAGAAATCTTGGTTAAGTTTTTCGTACCAGTCTACATTTTGACAAAGTCTTTTGAGATAAAGCTTTGAAACTTTCAACACTTGTTTACCATCACCATATCCAGTTGTAGGCAAGAGTACATAACTCCATCAAGCATTTTGGCTGAATTATGGCCCCTTCTGACTTAGAAATCTTGGTTAAGTTTTTCGTACCAGTTTATATTTTGTGTAAAGTGTTTGACATATGGCTTTGAAACTTTTATATCTTGTTCAGTATTATAGTCTCTATCAATAGGCAAGAGTACATAACTCTGTCATCTTTTTTGGCTGAATTATGGCCCTTTTTGAACTTGGAAATTGGTTCTGTTTTCATATATGTCCATGTTTTGTCAAGACTGTTTGACATATGACTTTTAAACTTTAAACACTTGTTTATCATTATGATTTCCATCTGCAGGCAAGAGTACATAACTCTTGACAACTATTTTGGCTGAATTATGGCCCTTTTTGGACTTGGAAATTAGTTAAACTTTTCATACAAGTCTATGTTTTGCCTAACATATAACTTAATAACATATTTGCCATCATGGTCACACATTGCCACTTAGTGCAAGACTAATCGAAATCCACAAATACAGGAAAATTTTTTGTTTAATCCATTTTTTTTCTTTTGTCTGAAAATCTGTGGAAATATTTTGACCCCATTCTTCAATCAATTCTTCGAATAGTCGAGCGCGCTGTCATCCGACAGCTCTTGTTAAGGTAAGGCTTCAGATTTGGACCACATGCATAGTTTTGTATTCCGAAATAAAATTTGATCATGATTTTGACCTAGTGACCTTCTTTTACATTTCTCAAGCTACAGCCTTTAAATTTGGACCACTTGCATAGTTTTGTGTACTGAAATGAACTTTGACCTTTACATTGACCTAGTGACCTACTTTCACATTTTTAAGGTACAGTCTTCAAATTTGGACCACATGCATAGTTTTGTATTCCGAAATAAAATTTGACCTTGATTTTGACCTAGTGACCTACTTTTACATTTCTCAAGCTATAGCCTTCAAATTTGGACCACATGCATAGTTTTGTGTACCGAAATGAACTTTGACCTTTACATTGACCTAGTGACCTACTTTCACATTTTTGAAGGTACAGGCTTCAAATTTGGACCACATGCATAGTTTTGTATTTCGAAATAGAATTTGACCTTGATTTTGACCTAGTGACCTACTTTTACACTTCTCAAGCTACAGCCTTCAAATTTGGACCACTTGCATAGTTTTGTGTACCGAAATGAACTTTGACCTTAAGATTGACCTAGTGACCTACTTTCACATTTCTGTAGCTACAGGCTTCAAATTTAGACCACATGCATAGGATTGTGTACCGAAACAAACTTTGACCGTGACATTGACCTAGTGACCTACTTTCACATTTCTCAAGCTACAGCTTTCGAATTTGGACCACATGCACAGTGTTGTGTACGGAAATGAAATTTGACCTTGAGGTAGTCAATAAGTCTTGAAATTTGGAACACTCAAAAATGGCACATTGGTGGGCGCCAAGATCACTCTGTGATCTCGTTTATTTATGTGTCGCAGGTGGTGATTTTAATTCGGCTGATACCATGATTGTTGATTTTTACTTCCCTTAAATCAGAGAATGGGAATATGCAGGCTTTCTTCTGCTAATCTGGTGGACGGATAGCACAGTGGTTTGCACACTGGCCTTCCAATCCTGAGGTTGGGGGTTCGATCCCCGGCAGCTACTCGGGAATTTTCAGAAACGCTTACCAGTGTTTCCCACCCAACTAGAGGTTACTGGTCAGGAACCCAGGCAATCCTTGCGTGTATCAGTGTTATACACTGGGCACATTAAAGAACCAGGCTGTCTATTCACAACGAGATAGGCTAAGTTAGCCGGACAAGCCTGTATCTGATTTCTGATCTCTCTGTTGTGGGGGCTTTGTCTCACTCTGTCCCTCTGGTCAGATCACTCTGTGTCTTTACTAGTAGAGGATGAATTATGCGCCCTGTGTGGCTGCATTTGAACTATGTAAAGCGCCTTTGAACGTGAAATTGATCATGAAAAGGGCGCTATATAAATCTGGTATAATAATAATAATCTTGGACCCATTCCCACAATGCCAAATATGGGTATTTTTCCCCAATTTCCAAAAAAAATCCCAATAGACAGCTGAACTAGCTGTCATGAAAATCATGTATCGCAGCAACCGGTTCGATACGGCACGTGCCGGGTTTTAGCTTGGTCATTGGAAACAGAAATGGAATTCAGAACATTTATTTACTACCGTAGAGAGTCATTATAGGCATTAAAATGTCTCACAATTGGAAGTATTATAGAAATAATATACGGAAAACTGATGCCAAAGGCTCGAAAACACTCAATGTTCTTTGGTCTAAAGATACTAGTAAGTCTACTGAAATAAACCAAATCGATGCTGAATCTCCCGATTTAGAACGGATGTGTAACACTTTCCGTGATTCCAAGGCTAGAAAACTTTCATTGTAGATCTAGACTAGTGATGATTAAAACAGATCTTAGAGTAAGATTGATACTCTGTTGAAAGAATGGTTAGCAATTCATGCCATGATGACTATGTACATGTTTAGAAATATCATTCATATTTGGGTTTGCAGCAATAAATAATTATAACAGAACATTATTGTGTACATTCTATGCATTTATTGGCAACTTTTAAAGGTAAATAATTCAGTTTCACTACAGAAGTATTTCCCAAAATGATGAATTTATGGATGAATAATTGTCCAAATTCGGCCAATTTTACGATGCGAAAAAAACCAATTTTCCAAGGTACTTTTCCCCAAAATAGACAGAAAAAGGCCTGATACCCCAAGCTGTACCGTGTTGTACCATACAGGGACATGCATCGTATCGTACACCTTGCCATCCAACGATATATCGTTACACCCTTAGTCAATAATAAAGTTGCACTACAAAGTTTATGAACAGTTTCCATGGTCAAAGGATGCCAAAATCACACACAGAGGATACATAATTGCATGGAAATAGCTGAATGTTGTCACGGGTCCAATACCTTAAATATTGATAGAATTATTAAGTGCAACTGCACTTTAAGTCAAGAACAAGAATAACATTTCTTGGGCTCAGCGTGAAACCATTATAATTTATTATATTGGTGAAGAGCGGCAATAGATGATCCTATTGATTTTAAAGTCAAAGTCAAAGTAACTATTAGTACAACAATGTTCTTGGCTGTATCTTTTGACCTACGACCCTCAAACTTGTTGGGCATAATGCTCATGGTCAATGAATGCCCCTAAATAATATTGATTTTCAGGTCAGGGGTTATGTAGTTAACAGTTACAGTGACCATTAGTTAAAAAAGAACATTCACCAAGGATGAAGTTTCTTGTTCTGCGAAGTAGTCAGACGTTTTATGTGATGGTCTGACATTCATCCATCTCAGGAATCTGTTTATAATAAATTTTTTTTCTGCTCAATAACTTCAGAATGCTTTGACCTGTGATTCTCAACTTTATAGGATCTTTATTTCAGAGGTATAATGTGTTGCTCAGTGGTGTTCTTGTTGTAAAATTGATCCACTTTGTTCCCATGCTTATGTTATATGATTGTCGTTTTCCTTTTCTCATTTTAGATTGTGATTGCTTGCTGTGGCACAAAAGGGAGTATTGAAATGGGAAGTCTAAATAAACTGGAGGATGATGTCCAGTGGTTTAGAGTAGATATTCCAGAGAATACTGAAAGACTTACATCACTTCAAAGAATAAGGATATTGTCAAAGAAAACCAGAAAAAACAATAGGATTTTTGTCCACTGTAAAGATGACAAAGCTTTCTTTAAGTTTCTAGGAGAAAGTTCAACTTTCAGTTTATTTGAGGGAAAGGAACTGACCAGTGATCCTGAAGTATTTGAATATTTCATAGTACAGGATGGTAGAGAGATACTGGTTTGTGAAAATAATGGGGAATTATTTGAAAACATGTTCCCAAAAGGCAGAGGAAGAAAAATAAAGTATACAGCTTTGCTTGAAAGGACTGTAACAGTTAAAGAAATGAATTTGTATCACCCAAAGTCTGAATTTACCAAGTGTGTAAATTACAAGGTTGATTTTAAACATGAACTCAACAAAATGTGCATCAGTGATAACATACAATGCCTGAAACCTTCTGAGACTAATCATATAAATGTTGCAGCAATTCTTTTGAAGACTGGTACAAACGTGCTTGATGACACAGAAGATCCAGCGTTTGGAATGTTTGGCACCACGGGCAAGAAAGTCAAATATAGAGATTTTTCAAGATGTAAACCTGCAAGAAAGCAGTATGAACTGGGAAAGGAGGCAGCTGTAGATAATATTTCGGGCAAACAAGAAGTTGAACCATGCTTTTATGCATATCCTGCTGGAAATGTGAAAACCTCAGATGAAGGTACATCATTAATAAAGACTTTACCATGTTTAGAACCTGACCCTGAACTGAAAGAGAAATATCAGCAATCACAACCAGATGAATGTTTGGATACTGCATCAAAGCAGACTGACTTTAATTTTGCGGTTGAACATGGAGAACTTTCTATAAAATCTGAAGATGGCTCAAGAGGAACACAGAAAAGGCTTTCAAAGGACAAAAAGAAAAATACAACTGAATTAGACATATTTGTAGAAAGTGATAAATTAGATTCAAGTAAGAAAGCAGAAAGAAAGAGAAAATCTACAGCTAAAAGTAAGTTATCCAGAAAAGTTGCTAAAAGCAAAGGTAGGGGTTTTAAGAAGAGGAAAAAAAATAGCAAAAAACGAAGAAAAAAGTCCAGACGTAAAAGAAAGAAACAATTTAAAAATAGAAATGATTCATCAAAAAAACATACCAGAATATATAAAGAGCAGGAGAAGAAGTTGAGAGAGTTAACTGATCTATGCTGCTGTAAAATGCCCCTTGAGGTGAATGCTTACTTATACCCTATCAGAAGAGAAAGGGAAGGTGGGGCATCTCATAATCCGGAAAATCACACAGTTGGAAATGCAGATGCTGAAGAAATCCCAAATCAGTCTACAACTGGGGCTACAGATGATGAAACCCAGCAACCTGCCGCAGAGCTGTCTCCAACAGAGGGATTGAATGACAATGTCCAAGTCTCTAACCTGCCTGAGCCTGAAGTTACTAACAATGACCTTGAATATGGACAGATCCTGACATCAGCAGACTCAATATTTCAGAACAATACTCGTATCCAAACCACAAACCTGGCGACTGCAGATGCAGAGAGGAGTTTAGTAAATAGACTCGGTGGAGAGTTACATGAAAGCAGATCCAGCCAACCCCAGGCACCACCAAGATACCATCAGTTTGCTGATCAACCTTCACGACAGAGGTCCTTCTCAAACTGGCCTTCCACAACTGGGCAGAATCCATCTAGAATGGTAGCTAATGGATTCTTTTACACAGGTTTGCATACACTGTTCTTTTTTGATTACCTGTAAAATTTTCAAAAAGGGTATAGGTTTTTTTTTTTGTTGTTGTTTTTGCTTTTGGAGGGGTAGGGGTCGAAGTGGAGGGCACTGGGAGAAGGAGAAGCCATTTTCCCCTTGCACATGTATGGATGTGACATCTGAATGTCCAAATGCCATTGGCCAAAGGAAAGGTCCACAAAATTGATTTGATAGTTCTACTGTAAGTGTTAGGTGAATCAGTGTTTTTGGAGAATTGGTAATGTATATATTTGCTGGCAGGCTTACACAATAACTTTTAGATTAGGCGTAAAAAAAAAAGTTGTTTGTTTCCGGTGACCCGACCTACCCTATTTTTTTACCGCCGACCCTAAATCTTTTTAGCGGTAAAATCGGGCCGCATATTTTTGCAAATAAGTATATTATTATTTTTATAGCTCTTTGCACGAATGGACTACTCCACCGATCGGGCGAGTGTTTTTTTCTTGGTAACTTTACCAAATTGAGAAATTACATCAGTCAAAATTACCTGGATTGACTGGAATTTACCCGCGAATCGTAAAATATCAAAACGTCGTGCTGGTAATTTTCCATTCCACAAGCACGTGCGCCCTATCGTAATATTCGCGGTTACTTTTGACACAAAAAACGCGCATAGTGCATTCATTTTTTAATATAATCGCTTCAGATTTTCAACACCGCTTGAGAACTAATACAGTCTGAGTTCTATAACAATTTTAATAGGATATCCACAGGAATGTAGGCAAAATTCTTTAAAAACGATCAAATTTTCATATGTTTTGTAAAATTTCCAACAGCGTGATCTTGATTATTTACTTCTTTCTTAAAGTAAATAAACGGTACATACTATGGTAATAAAATTCAGACTTTTGACCAGAATGTACAAAAAACACAATTAAAAAATCTTAAATAATGAAAAAGCGGCAGCAATTTAAATACATGGAGTAAAACGATTTTTGGCAAACAGATTTCTGTTAGCACGGCAGAATAGGTTACGTGACCTCGTGAACGTAAATAGAAATGTGGTTTTAAAATAAAGCAGTATGATGTTGTTGCGGATTTTAATAAGTTTTAAATTATTCATTGTACATGTATTTTTTGACACAACACTTTGTTAGATATTCTTTTCAAACAATAAAATTCCTTGAGGGCAAATAGGTCACAGAGGTAGGCTATCCACTATCATCGTTCAGGGTTTTTTGACACATTAATGTCAGTTTTTTCGGGATATTGCACATTCGCTTTAAAAAAAAAGATAAAGAAAAAACTTTTTTATTGATTTCTTCTCAACAATTTAAGGAATCGAGAAAGTACGATTAGACAGGGATGTGTCACATGGCGCGAAACATGACGTAATGCCATGACAATTCGGGCAAATATACCGCTTTGATCTCCACTTCAGATGCCATAATAACGACACACTTCTTTTAGCTCTTTGAGGGGGGTTTTTAATTTGATGATGAAAAAAAGGCTAATTACTTAGTTATCTCAGAATAATTACCGATAATTGTTTTTGTTTTTTTTCACTTTCAACAGGGTCGCGTCGGGTGGATGATGATTATTGTGTCCATATTTTGGGACCGTTACAAAATAATTATTTTTCGGGATAACAGATTGCTAGTTTCCATTTTAATTATTTTAGAAATAGCCCTTTTTCTTTGTGTCAATTGAAGTTATGACGTTTGGAGGTCCACTAAAGTCTGAGCGGTTTCTACTTGATTCGCAGTTGGTGGACCTGCTGAAAAGTTAAGGTCGATGCCTGCAGAGGCTTGAAAAGTCAGGTTTTAGATGGGATTTATATAGTAGTAAGACGTTGAACAACCATTTGCAGTTTTAATAATTCAAAATTGGGCATACCAGTCAAAATTTCATTGTCTGGCATTTCCATTTTATCCAGAATTTTAGACTGGGGTAGGGGTGATGGTATTAATCTCAATGCAGATCAAAGATGCAATTCATATTCCTGGCCAGTGTGCTTTTATTTGGTTTTAGTTTGAAATAAAATTTTGGGTTTGTTGAATAATATTCAATTTTAAAAGGAGAATCCACAGAAGTTTATTCAAGTTTCAGTTTTTTAAAAAACCAGTTCTTGCAAGTAATTCCCCTTTTCCCCAAATAAATTTAAGGGCGGAGAATAAAATTGATATAGGAACAACGATCCTAGACCACTTGATGTAGATCGTCTGCTCTCCCTTGGCTATGGATGAAGGGGTTTTTTTGGGATTTATAGTAGTAGTGAGACTTTTGAACAACCTTTTGAGCTTTAATAATTCAAATTTGGGGCCCATACCGTCAAAACTTCTTTTGGGTTTTCCATTTAACCCAGAATTTTAGACGGGGTTTGGGGGTGTGGTTAATCTCAATGCAGATCAAAGATGCAAATCATTTTCCCTGGCCAGGTGCTTTTATTTGGGTTTTTAGTTTGAAATTAAATGTTGGTTGTTGAATATAAATTCAATATTAAAATTATATTATTTAAGAGAGAATCCACAGCAAGATTTCATTCAAATTTCACGTTTAATTAAATATAAACCATGTTCTCTGCAAGTAATTGCCAACTTCTCCACATGATTAGCGGGGGAAATGAATGATATAGGACACAACGATCCTTTTGACCACTTGTCTGTAGATCGTCGCTCTACCTTGAGTAATCGGATGGGCTTATAAATCTGGAAATGAAAAAACAAAAACAAAACGCAATCATGTAAAGCAAATATTTATTTCATAATATTTAAATACACAATCAAATGGCATTTTTTATTGCTAAAACATCAAAGTCATTGTACATCCGGTGTTTTTAAATCAAACATAACAATGGATGCATGTTTATATAGGTTTATAATCTCCCTGTTTGAAACTACAATAGTGTTAGGTTAAAAAAAAAAAAAAAAAAAAAAAAAAAAAGCCTACCTACCTACCCTATTTTTTGGGCCATGTCATGGAAACAAACATTTTTAGCTCACATGTCACAAAGTGACATGTGTGGCTTTTGTGATGGCGCAGCGTCCGTCGTCCGTGCGTAAAATTTTGCTTGTGCCTCTCTAGAGGTTCATTTTTCATGGGATCTTTAGAAAGTGGTCAGAATTTTCATCTTGATGATATTCAGGTCAAGTTCGAAACGGGGTCACGTGCGGTCAAAAACTAGGTAGTAGGTCTAAAATAGAAAAAACCTTGTGACCTCTCTAGGGGCCATATTTTTCACAAGATCTTCATGAAAATTGGGTCGAATGTTTACCTTGATGATATCTAGGTCAAATTCGAAAATGGGGTCACGTGCCATCAAAAACTAGGTCAGTAGGTCAAATAATTGAAAACCTTGTGGACCTCTCTAGAGGCCATATTTTTCAAAGGGGTTGTATGAAAGTTGGTCTGAATGTTCATCTTGTGATATCTAGGTCAAGTTCGAAATGGGTCAGCTGCGGTCAAAAACTAGGTCATTAGGTTCTTAAAAAAGAAAAACCTTGTTACTCTGTAGAGGTCTTTCTTTTGAATGGATTTTTCATGAAAATTGGTCAGAAAGTTCTCTTGATGATATCTAGGTCAAGTTCGAAACTGGGTCACGTGCCTTCAATAACTAGGTCAGTAGTGTCAATTTAATAAAAAAAACATTGTGACTCTCTAGAGGCCATATTTTTAAGGGATCTGATTTGAAGGTTGGTCTGAATGTTCATCTGATGACTATCTTGGCCAAGTTCGAAACTGGGTTCAACTTGTGGGTAAAAACTAGGTCAGTAGGTCTAAAAATAGAAAAACCTTGCGACTGTCTACGGAGGCCTTACTTTTGAAATGGATTCTTCATGAATATTGGTCAGAATGTTTTCACCTTGATGATATATAGGTCTAGTTTTAAACTGAGGTCACGTGCCATCAATAACTAGGTCAGTGGTCAAATAATGGAAAAACCTTGTGACTCTCTGGAGGCCATATTTTTCATGGGATATCTGTTTGAAGTTTGGACTGATTGTTCATCTTTTTATGTTATCTAGGTCAGGTTCAAAAAACTGGTCACTGAGCTCAAAAAACTTTGGCACTATGTTCAAATAATGGAAAAAAAACAACGTCATATCAGTTCATAACTGGGGTCAGGTTTGGACTGGGTGAGCGATTCAGGACCATCATGGTCCTCTTGTTTTTTTTAGGCCTTAACTGTGAAGTCATTCAAATGTGCGGGCTTGAAATTTGACCAAAATGACTACTTCAGGGGGACATTACTTTGTTTCCTACGAATGAAATGAAATGTCCAATTTGTTTGTTAATTGGGATTTTTTTAAAGTGGATTCAACAATCACCCCTAATACATTTTGTAAATGATTAATTAGACATTGTACCTGGACAAAATTATGATTTCACAACTTCTTGTTGATTTTTCTGCTTATCTAACCAGTAGTTTCTCCTTCGTACTTTTTTTCTAGTGAAGGCAAGCACTTTGGCAGTGACACAAAACTTCAGGTTAGCTCATAATTATGATTACACAAGTCAGACTTGGAAGCAGGCAGGTTTACAAGCTCCCATATTTAAACATTCAAACTCGGGTCTATGTCATGTTTGATTGATGAAATCAATGTTTACAACATTTTGTGCTCGGTTAAATGAAATTATCTTCCGTGGAACCATCTTAAACTTTCTGTGGTTGTGAAACTGATGCAAGAAAGTGTTTTCTTTTATTTTCACATTCTTAAACAGTAAGTTGCAATTTTTATACGCCCGTTTGAAAAACGGGACGTATTATGCGGAATGCACTGGCGGGCAGGCGGCGTCCAAAGATTTGTCCGGAGCATATCTTCTACTTACATGAGGGTTTTGATGAAACTTGGCACTGTTGTTCTCCATCATGTGACGGAGTCAAGTGTCTTGCGCAAGGAAAACCAGGTACCTAGGTCTAAGGTCAAGGTCACACTTAGAGGTCTAAGGTCAAATTCAGAATGACTTTGTCCGGTGCATATCGTCTTCATGGCATGAGGGATTTTTGATGCAGTTGGCTCTTAGTGTTTCTATCAATCATGTAGACGGAGTGTCATGAGCAGAACCAGAGTCCCTTGGTCTAAGGTCAAGGTCACACTTAGGAAGTCAAAGCACACAAGAAAGAATACTTTGTCGGAGCATATTCTTCTTAATGCATGGAGGGATTTTGATATAACTGGCCCACAATGTTCACACCACGAGGGGGAGTGTCATGAGCAAGAAACACGGTCCCCTAGGTTCTAAGGTCATGGTCACACTTTGAGGTCAAAGGATACAAGAATGAAAAACCTTGTCGGAGAATTTCTTCTTCATGCATAGAGGGATTTTTATATAACTTGGTTCGTAAAATGTTCACCTCCCTCGAGAGGAAGTGTCATGCGCAAGAACCAGGTCCCTAGGTCTAAGGTCAAGCGTCACACTATGAGGGCCAAAGGTAAGATACATTGACTGGACTTTGTCCGAAGCATTTATTCTCTTTGAATGGAGGGATTTTGATGTAAATTCGGCACAATTATACACCATCATGAAGATGAGTTGTCATGCGCAGTTCCCTTTTTTAGAATTACTTCCATTTGTTTGTTACTATAAATAGCTTATATTGTAACTTTTTCTTACTTGTCGTAGGGAAAAATTGAGGACCACTTTTCTGTTGTACAACATGCATGCTACATCCATTTATGGAGGTGTATTTTTGAACCAAATCTCTTACCTGGTAAAGATTTTGGTGTGGACTTACAATTTTTTTTTGATTTTTTTTTTTTTTTTTTTTTTTTTTTTTTTTTTAAGATTACCTTGCCCTTAGTTGTTTCTAAAAAATAACTTAGATTGTACTTTTTTTATTTGACCGTGGGGAAAAAAAAAGACCACTTTTCTGTGGTACCCATAATGTTCTTTCAAATTTTAGGTGTTTTTTAAAGGATCTTAACCTGGAAAAGTTTTTTTGGACTTAGAAAAAAAAAAAGACTTACAATGTTTTAAAACAACCCCAAAAAAAAATTCCTTTTTGGCAAATCGGTGCTAGAGTAAGAAATTTGCGTGACGGGGTATTTTGGGGCTTTCTGGCATCTTTTTGCACCGGTTTTTGGGGTATAATTTAAGGGATAAATCTGTGTGAAGGGTGTAAAAAAGGGGAATTCATTTGATTTTAAAATTATTCAAATTTTTTAAATAAACCGTCAAAACAGTCCCAAATCTAGTGGGGAAAATGTCGAAACTTAAAAGATGAATTTTGTGAAAATGTTACCAAAGATTTCCTTGAATTAGTGTTTTCTTCTTAAATTTCAGAAAATAATGCCTTTATAGTGTTATTTCTAGAGCTCAAAAAGGGCAGTGTGCGCCAAAAAAGGGGGAGGGGGGGGTGCCAAAGGCAGGGTGCGTTTTAAAAAGGAAAATTACCGTAGTTTCATTTTCCCAAAGTGTCGTTTAGTAATTGCATTTTTTAACCCCTTTGAGTTATTTCTTATACTTTCATAACTTGTTTCAGTTATCATAAAATATTACAAAGCCCTCCTGTGCCAATTCCTTATTTTGAATGAGACTAATGCAATTATTTCCTGAATCCTTGAACCTTTATTTTTCTGGCTATGCAATAATTTTTTTTATGCAAGGCTGATAATGTTCTAGCTATAAAACTCTTAACATCCCATTATGCTTATCAGGTCATGATCAGACTAAAAGAGAATTTGATTAACCACAGTTTGCTACTAATTGCACTTTAATGATCAATTTGTGAGAACTGCAAAAAGACTTTTTAGCTGGACTATTCATAGAATAGTAGAGCTATTGGACTCGCCCATGCGGCCGCGTCCACGTCCCGATTTGGTTAAGTTTTTGTATGTAAGCTGGTATCTCAGTATCCACTAATGGGAAAGGATTGAAACTTCACACACTTGTTCACTGTCATGATATGACATGCAGTGCAAAGGGTCAATAACTCAACTTTGCATTTTACAAAATTATGCCCCTTTTTAAACTTAGGAGTTTTGGGTTAAATTCTTATATGTAAGCTGGTATCTCAGTACCCACTAATGGGAATGGATTGAAACTTCACACACTGTCCACTGCCATGAGCTGATAAGCACTATGCAGGTTCCATAACCCTATTTTGCTTTTTTAGCTCACCTGAGCAATGCTCAGGTGAGTTTTTCTGATCGCTTGATGTCCGGCGTCTGTCTGTCGTCTGTCGTCCGTCAACATTTAGCTTGTGTATGCGATAGAGGCAATGAAAATGGGTCATCTGGGTTAAAAAACTAGGTCACTAGGTCAAATCAAAGAAAAACCTTGTGTCTGCGATAGAGGCTGTATTTTTCATTTTATCTTCATAAATTTTTGTCAGAATGATTACCTTGATGAAATCTAGGCCTAGTTCGAAAATGGGTCATCCGGGGTCAAAAACTAGGTCACTAGGTCAAATCAAGGAAAAGCCTTGTGTATGCGATAGAGGCTGTATTTTTCAATTGATCTTCATAAAATTTTGTAAGAATGATAACCTTGTTGAAATCTAGGCCAAGTTTGAAAATGGGTCATCCGGGGTCTAAAACTAGGTCACTAGGTCAAATCAAAGAAAAACCTTGTGTATGCGATAGAGGCTGTATTTTTCAATTGATCATCATGAAATTTTGTAAGAATGATAACCTTGATGAAATCTAGGCCAAGTTTGAAAATGGGTCACCTGGGGTCAAAAACTAGGTCACTAGGTCATATCAAGGAAAAACCTTGTGTATGCAATAGAGGCTGTATTTTTCATTTTATCTTCATGAATTTTGGTCAGAATGATTACCTTGATGAAATCTAGGCTGCGTTTGAAAATGGGTTATCGGGGGTTAAAAAGTAGGTCACTAGGTCAAATCAAATAAAAAACTTGTGTATGGGATAGAGGCTGTATTTTTAGCTCACCTGTCACGAAGTGAGAAGGTGAGCTTTTGTGATCGCGCAGCGTCCATGGTCCGTCCGTCCGTGCGTAAACTTTTCCTTGTGACATCTCTAGAGGTCACAGTTTTCATTGGATCTTTATGAAAATGGGTCAGAATGTTCATCTTGGTAAATTCTAGGTCAGTTTCGAAACTGGGTCACGTGCCTTCAAAAACTAGGTCAGTAGGTCTAAAAATAGAAAAACCTTATGATCTCTCTAGAGGCCATATATTTCACAAGATCTTCATGAAAATTGGTCAGAACGTTCACCTTGATGATATCTAGGTCAAGTTCGAAAGTGGGTCACGTGCCATCAAAAACTAGGTCAGTAGGTCTAAAAATAGGAAAACCTTGTGACCTCTCTAGAGGCCGTACTTTTCAGTGGATCTTCATGAAAATTGGTCAGAATGTTCACCTTGATGGTATCTAGGTCAAGTTCAAAACTGGGTCATGTGCCATCAAAAACTAGGTCAGTAGGTCAAATAATAGAAAAACCTTGTGACCTCTCTAGAAGCGATATTTTTCATGGGATCTGTATGAAAGTTGGTCTGAATGTTCATCTTGACAATATCTAGGTCAAATTCGAAACTGGGTCAACTGCGGTCAAAAACTAGGTCAGTAGGTCTAAAAATAGAAAAACTTTGTGACCTCTCTAGAGGCTATCAGAGCTCCAGATAAGCTGCGTATTTGCGTATTTACGCAATTAAAATTGCAGAAAACCCAATTGAATTCATACAGTGTGCGTACTGAAACGCAATTAAAATTCCTAATACCCAATTCGTAAAAATAGCTTGCGTATCGCATTTTCCTTATAACTAGAACGGGTACGAGACTTTAACGCTAGATTTGACTGACTGGTTATACGTTACTGCAGAACAGGTTGCAATTTATCGGAAAAATAACGGGACCATTCAGTCGGCTGATCGGTGTTATTTGACGCTTTGTAAACAATTTTACGCTGATAAAATGTAAAGAGGTTGCAGGAAAAAACATTGTTGCAGCACAAACAAACAAATTAGTGGGATATTTTGCTGTTCAACAATGACAGTTATCTGTTTGTGACGATGTAGTGTCACCAATACTGGATGACATCTTTTGGGAGAATGCATATTGCGGTGACCACATCGTTCGGGATATTGTGGATGAACTGATCTCAGACTGCATTAAAAGTGAAAAAGAAAACAACAGTATGAAACATTCATTACAATTTTAAATACATTTTTGTATTAAACATTGAAGGGCGCCATTAAAATACTTAGTCAGTCCTGTTTAATGATATATACCATGTATACTGTAAGCAAACAAATACTCAATTGTTAGTGCGAGATTGGTAAAATACCCAATTGGTTTTAGCAAATACCCAATTACTTCTGAAAAGGCTGGGTAATGATATTTTTTTTTACCCAATTCAAATTTCCAATACCCAATTCAGACAAAAAGTGATGGGTAAATACCCAATTGCACCAAAAGCTTATCTGGAGCTCTGGGCTATACTTTTCAATGAATGTTCATGAAAACTGGTCAGAATGTTCACCTTGATAATATCTAGGTCAAGTTCGAAACTGGGTCACGTGCCTTCGAAAACTAGGTCAATAGGTCAAATAATAGAAAAACCTTGTGACCTCTCTAGAGGCCATATTTTTCATGGGATCTGTATGAAAGTTGGTTTGAATGTTCATCTTGATGATATCTAGATCAGGTTCGAAACTGGGTCAACTGCGATCAAAAACTAGGTCAGTAGGTCTAAAAATAGGAAAACCTTGTGACCTCTCTAGAGGCCGTACTTTTCAATGGATCTTCATGAAAATTGGTCAGAATGTTCAGCTTGATGATATCTAGGTCAGGTTCGAAACTGGGTCACGTGCCTTCAAAAACTAGGTCATTAGGTCAAATAATAGAAAAACCTTGTGACCTCTCTAGAAGCCATATTTTTCAATGGATCTTCATGAAAATTGGGTCATGTGGAGAAGGTGAGCGATTCAGGACCATCATGGTCCTCTTGTTCAACTGATCTTCATGAAATTTTGTCAGAATAATAACCTTGATGAAATCTAGGCCAGTTTTGAAAATGGGTCATCTGTGGTCAAAAACTAGGTCACTTGGTCAAATCAAAGAAAAACCTTGTGTATGCGATAGAGGCTGTATTTTTCAATTGATCTTCATGAATTTTGGTCAGAATGATTGCCTTGATAATATCTAGGCCAAGTTTGAATATGGGTCATCGGGGATCAAAAACTAGGTCACTAGGTCAAATCAAATAAAAACCTTGTGTATGCAATAGGGGCTGCATTTTACACCGGATCGTCATGAAATTTAATCAGAATGTTTGTCTATATGAAATCTAAGTGGATTTTGAATATTGGTCATATGGGATACAAAACTAGGTCACCCAGTCAAATTAAAGAAAAACCTTGTGTATGCAGTAGGGGCAGCATTTTACACTGGATTCTCATAAAATTTAGTCAGAATGATTGCCTTGACGAAATCTAGGTAAAGTTAGAATATGGGTCATCTGTGGTCAAAAACAAGGTCTTTAGGTCAAATAAAAGAAAAAACTTTGTATATGCATTAGAGACTGTATTTTTCAATTGATCTTCATGAAATTTGGTCAGAATGCTAGCCTTGATGAAATAAAGGTCGAATTTGAA
The DNA here is from genome assembly GCF_021730395.1 of Mercenaria mercenaria. Taxonomy (NCBI): domain Eukaryota; kingdom Metazoa; phylum Mollusca; class Bivalvia; order Venerida; family Veneridae; genus Mercenaria; species Mercenaria mercenaria. The sequence continues at coordinate 40,590 of NW_026461032.1, read as the reverse complement.
AATGGGTCACCTGGGGTCAAAAACTAGGTCACTAGGTCAAATCAAAGAAAAAGTTTGTATGTGCGATAGAGGCTGTATTTTTCAATTGATCTTCCCGAAATTAAGTCAAAATATTAACCTTAATGAAATCTAGGTCAAGTTTGAATATGGGTCATTTTGGATCAAAAAGGAGGTCACTAGGTCAAATCAAAGAAAAACCTTGTGTATGCAATAGATGCTGTATTTTTCAATTGATCTTCATGAAGTTTGGTCAGAATGATTGCATTGATAAAATATTAGTCAGATTTGAATATGGGTCATCTGGGGTCAAAAATTAGGTCACTAGGTCAAATCAAAGAAAAACTTTGTGTATGCAATAGAAGCTGTATTTTTCAATAAATCTTCATGAAATTATGTCTGAATAGTAGCCTTGATGAAATCAAGGTCAAGTTTGAATATGGGTCATCTTGGATCAAAAAGTAGGTCACTAGGTCAAATCAAAGAAAAAACTTGTGTACGCTATAGAGGCTGTATTTTTCAACTGATCTTCATGAAATTTGGTCAAAGTGATTGCCTTGATAAAATCTACGTTGAGTTTGATTATGAGTCATCTGGGGTCAGAAAGTAGGTCACAAGGTCAAATCAAAGAAACACCTTGTGTATGTGATAGAGGCTGTATTTTTCAAATGATCATCATGAAATTTTGTCAGAATGATAGCCTTGATGAAATTTGGGTCAAGTTTGAATATGGATAAGCTGGGTTTAAAAACTAGGTCACTAGGTTAAATAATGGAAGAACCTTGTGTATGCAATAAGGGCTGCAGTTAACACTGGATTTCATATTTGTTCAGAATGGTTGCCTTGATGAAATCTAGGTCAAGTTCGAATATGGGTAGTCTTGGGTCAAAAACTAGGTCACTTGGTCAAATCAAAGAAAAACCTTCTGTATGCGATAGAGGCTGTATTTTTCAATTGATCTTCTTGAAATTTGGTCAGAATGATAGCCTTGATGAACTCTAGGTTACCAGGGTAAGTTTGAATATGGGTCATCTGGGGTCAAAAACTAGGTCACTAGGTCAGATCAAAGAAAATACTTGTTTATATTCAAAGATTTTTTTGCTTCAATTTTAATGATAATTGGTCAGAATATTTTTTCCATGAAATCATTAGGTCAAACATGTTTACACTGTTATGGTGTGTTTCTCAGGTGAGCGACCTAGGGCCATCTTGGCCCTCTTGTTTTTTTAAATCTAGTGGAATTTTTAAAGAAATGTCTGACAGAAAAGAAATTTTAATCAAAATGTCACTTAGAACTATTTCGCACTCCAAAAAGATACAAATTTGCAAAAAGGTAAGCGCAACAAAATTCTAAGTGATTTTATATTTTATTATTAAAGGGACATAAAATTCATCTTTTTGTACCCAGTTTTTTGTAGTGTTTGAAATCATTGAATAAAATGAACCTTACTAAAACCATGTCACTTAAAACTTTTTCGCAGTCATTTTTGTTTACTATTATAAAACTTCGAAAAGAGTCTTAAGTGACATTATAAGTAAGCCCTTACAATGTATAGGTCATCCAAAGTTTTTGCTTTTGAGCTTATTTTTCTTTAGAAGGAAATATTTTTCATGTATCTATTAAAACAACATGGTGTTTGATGGCTGGACACAAGAAGTGGGCCCTTTAATTTCTTTCACAGTAATCAAAAGTAGTGTTCACTGTACAGAGCATAGCATAACGAATGAAACTGCTTTATCTGCAGATTATCTTTTCAATAATACATGAAAATATTTATCACACTAAGAAACAACACATAATTGTTTTCCATTTTATTTATTTAAAGCTTTTAAACTTCAGTAATTTCTCAGACTCACAATTAATACACTGAACAAAAATGGCTTGCCAATCACATTGTATCTTTATAAATTATATTCTTTGGCTTAGTTAGTGCATCAGTTTTAAGAGAATTATAAAAACTGTATTTCAGACATGATATTTTCCTCAGAGTCAAAAATTAATGCATTTTAATATGACTAGCAATGCATTATTCATCACAATGTTATTATGTTAACATGATATTTAGCACCATGTAGTGCTTTCAAATTTGATTCAGTATTTTACCTAATAGCATTTTTAAAACGAAATGTAACACTGCACAACTGTCTAGATTAATTTACGCACATACTAATCTGGTATATTCGCTTTAAAGAATAATTTGCCATCATTTCCGCCCAAATTGAACTCTTCCACAGGACGTATTACCATTTCCAGTCCTGGTGTGTATAAACAAAGGAGCGTGATGACACGCCATGCATATACTGTGTATGTAACACAAGAAAACAGTTCCATAATATTGATTTAAATTTTACGACAAAGACATATTAGAAAGGAAATTTTCTATAGCAAAATTATTTATACAATCTGGCAGTAATAATCGTTTGAAATAATTTCACTCGAGCTGTGCCCTCGTGAAATTATTACACCTGATGTATAACCACCTATCATGCATAAATAATGTTAAAAACACTGCTTTGGTGTAAATTATTTCTTAATTACTGTATCACTAGAATTAAATATTTCTAGAAATATTTACTAATGTTGGACAGCTGGTATTGTTCAGTATAATGCTTTGATTCAGTAAAACAGTAATTCTCTTTCAATAGCAAAATGTTTTTTCCTGTAAAAAAAAACTGTTTACAATAAATAAAGTTTAAATCATCATGCATTTTCCTATTCTGTACTTAGATTAATGTTGAGTACAGAAAACAGTGTTTCAATTTATTTTTTGCCCAATGAAGCTTCAATACTTTTATTATTGAGAAATATACATATAAGTTGGAAAGCTTGTTTCAAGATCTAGTCTCTCAAAACAGTATAATTAAATAACTTAACCTGACTAAATACTCTATTATAAGAGTTAGTCTCAGTTACACTACACCGTATAGCATTAATGGACGTTTAACGTAAAACAAAATTTCCAATCCGTTTGTGTCCATTTGCATGCGTTTCTTTTCCGTTTCTCATGCGGCACCTGCACTCCTTGTTCTGCGAAATTCGTTCCATCCAGTGAAAGGTTTTGAGCATGTTCAAAATTTAGAACATACACCACCGGACAAAGTTGTCCGTTAGATGTACGGTAGCAATGCGCTGATATGCGTTTTGTTCGTTACTCGTGCGTTCCCTATCCTGATCTTTACCGGTTGGCATCCGTTCTTGTCAGGTTTGCATTCGTTCTTGTCCGGTGGACCTGATTCACGGCCGGACCACTACCGAATGATGCAACGGATGTAACGTATGTTCAACGGACGATAACTGACAAGAACGTTTTGTCAGTTTCTCATGCGTTGCGCTTTTGTTTTACACAGTACAAGTCTGTTATTAGTACAGTGATATCCGTTAATTGAATGTTGTTCGTCCTGTATATATGCGTAAATCTTGCAGTCATTGTGTGTTTTATGCGCCCAATACACTGATCGCGAGAGCATCGAGCAGCAGCGGGGAATGCCTTTCGTCACCAGATAACTTTCTGTCAAGTTTTTATATACATAATTATGGCGTCCGTTAACGCTATACGGTGTAGTGTGACTTACACATAAGGAGTTAATGTCAATCTACTCCACATTGCCATTTCTGTGCAGTGCAGGTCATGCATACTAATAACATACACTACAAATCAGACTATCATTGTGTAACATAGATTCCACTTTAATATTAGGTTTAGATGTTTCTTCAAGATATATTAATGATTTTGAGTTTTTATTTGGTTACAAATATGAAACAGTTTCCAGAGATATGGCTTTATTTTCAGTGTGGAATTGACAATCATATTCTCTGTGACATGCTGGCATTAATCAACAGTCACTTTAGGTGACACTGAACCTTTTCAAGATCATTAAACTTTGATTCCAAAGTTTCATTACATGTTCTATGAAATTCTCCAGATATCACTATAATTATACACGGCAGTTAACCAACAATAAGATAAGATACATGTGTTCCTAATAATTTGCTGAAAGCCATGGCCATGCAGTCATTTCAGTTTCATCATTATAGCAGTTACTGTAATGGCTGTGTTAAATGTCATTGAACACTACTGATGTAAAAGTTGTATTATACTGTACTGTTTGTAATCTAAAAACTCATAACAATATATGAGTAAATTTATGAATACTTAAAAAGTACACAGATTTTCCTAAACCTATGTTTTTCTTATCCAGAGCAGTAATCACCAGAAGCTCCAATATATGCATTCATTCACTGTTACTGGAGACATACAGAAAATGTGGTTAAGAAATTTCAAAAGACACCTGACAAGGTTTAAGTTAACTGTGAATTAAATGACAAAAAGATGAGCAATCAATCTAAATTCCAGGCCAAGATGAACTTATTCGTATATTCTTGTGATTCAGTCATATACTATGAAAATGCTATAGTACAATTGTATACTGTGATTCACATTAAACAAGAACTGTACAACTGTACAAACAGTCATAACTTGCCGATCAGTCACACATTAAACCGGAATTCACCTAAAAACTGGAATCCACTTTCCATAACTGGAATATACCTGTATCTTTTTAATTAGAGGTATTTCTGAAGATTTTTTTATAATTCAATCATATATATCATAAATAATTAACATATGAAAGTAAAATAAAATACGTCCACTCAAAACGATAACCGTGCAGGAAATTATCATAACCGAAATACACCCGTATTTTATGAATAAATGGTACTTTCGTAGGGTTTATTGCAGAACTCATTTGTATATAATATAAAAAATTAATTTACAAAAGGAAAAATATGATGATTTGTCAGTTTCCGCATATTAGTTGTGTGCTAAATTACACAATTGTTCTTAGTATTCATATATTACTATGTAGTTAAGTACTTTTTGTTTTGTGCGGTAGCAGCACATAAAACACATGACATGCTGCTGAAATAAGAATAAGATCATTGTATTTGGCAGGCATCGTGGGATCAGATTCTCCCTTAGCTGTTGCAGCCGAGTATACTGCTTGGATCAGGGGTGTTTCATTTGTACACCTGACCCAAGAGGCAAGATTTACAACACGTTAGTCAGAACTAGTGCAGTTGTACATATAGAAATACTTTTTGAGTTCAAATAATTATATTTCACTAATGTATACTTTTCTCTGTCCTCATTTAGATAAAAAATCTTGAGACAGATGTTTGAAATAAAAAAAAAATCAGACAATTTCATCTGAAGAACTTTAAATGCATTCTGTCACTTAGCACTTTTTCTCAGTAAACAATACTTGGTTTACAGCCACATGTTTACTGTGAAAAGTACCAAGTGAAAAAAAAGAAGAATAAAAATCAACTGTTTGTCAAAAAAAATAATAATCCTTTATACCAGATACTGATAATGATATCATACTTAAAAAAAAGCCAAATCATACTTAAAAAAACCCAACTAAATGGCACAATTATTGAAAAATATTTGTCACTTGGTACATATACTGAGCGTAAACTTGATATAGTTCGGTGCGAAAAAGCGCCAAGTGACGTAAGGCACTTAGCACTGTGTCGCATTCAAATGGTATATCATTTTCACTTAGCACTTTTTGACCATTTTGTTATAAATTCATTTAATGACTTGCTATAGTCTTGATATTTTTACAGGACATGGGCAAGGTCATAAACACTTGATACATGAAAAAAAGTGATTTTTTCAAAAAATGTCACTTAGCACTGTGTCGCATTCACCCCTCGAAGTGTTAACACTTTTTATTTCATTAAAATCTCTCAAATAGCAAAGAAATGATGAAAAGTTTCACTAAATACCACGATTGTCAGCCCATGTCGTTTTCGACGTCCATTCTATACATGTATACAAAAACGATTTCTGATCGATTCCTACGAAATAAACAAGAAACGGCAAGAACTTCCACATACTTTCAATAAATGAACTCTTCTGTCAATCTGCGAAGTCTTAACTGAACAAAAGCCCTCTACAGCCCTCTACCAAATTTTGACAGTAAAAAGGATCAGTACTCTATCGATTAATTTTAACACTTCATTGATTCTCATTGAATGTGTGCACTCGCCATGATTTACTTTGCTGATCAAAAAATCGGCGAGGCATGTCTACAGGATAAAGGGTGGGATTTAGCAGAAGATCAAACTTTTTAAGGCAGAATGGCGCATTTTAAGCGCAGCGTGGCGACAGTTAAAAAGGGCAGGGTTGGGCGCCCCGCTGCATTGTCTAGAAATAACACTAACAATTGTTATAGAATGGAAAAATCTATGCAGAGTAGTGATTTAAGGCAGTAATTAAAGATTTTTTGAATGGCATCTTTTTAGCTCACCTGTCACGAAGTGACAAGGTGAGCTATTGTGACCACTTGATGTCCGTCGTCCGTCGTGCGTCAACAATTTGTAAAAAATTCTTCTTCTTGAAAACCACAGGGCAGAATTACACCAAACTTCACAGGAATGATCCTTGGGTGGCCCCCTTTCAAAATTGTTCAAAGAATTGAATTCCATGGAGAACTCTGGTTGCCATGGCAACCGAAAGGAAAAACTTTAAAAATCTTCTTCTCAAAAACCAGAAGCCCTAGAGCTTAGATATTTGGTGTGAAGCATTGCCTATTGGACCTCTACCAAATTTGTTCAGATCATGACCCCGGGGGTGAAAATTGACCCCGCCCCAGGGGTCACTTGATTTTACATAGGAAAATCTTAAAAAATCTTCTTCTCAAAAAGCAGAAGCCCTAGAGCTTAGATATTTGACATGTAGCATTGCCTAGTGGACCTCTACTAAAATTGTTCAAATCATGACCTCCGGGTCAAAATTGACTCAGCCCCAGGGGTCACTTTATTTTACATATGAAAATCTTCAAAAAATTTCTAAAAATAAACCAGAAGGCCTAGAGCTTAGATATTTGACATGTAGCATTGCCTAGTGGACCTCTACAAAATTTGTTTAAATCATGACCCCCAGCGTCAAAATTGACCCCGCCCCAGGGGTCACTTGATTTTACATAGGAAAATCTTAAAAAATTTTCTTCTCAAAAACCAGAAGCCCTAGAGCTTAGATGTATGGTGTGAAGCATTGCCTACTAAAGTTGTTCAAATCATGACCCCAGGGTCAAAATTGACCCCACCCCAGGGGTCACTTGATTTTTACATAATTATGACAATCTTCAAAAAATTTCTAAAAATAAACCAGAAGGCCTAGAGCTTAGATATTTCACATGTAGCATTGCCTAGTGGATCTCTACTAAAATTGTTCAAATCATGACCCCGGGGTCAAAATTGACCCCGCCCTAGGGGTCACTTGATTTTAAATATGAAAATCTTCAAAAAATTTCTAAAAATAAACCAGAAGGCCTAGAGCTTAGATATTTCACATGTAGCATGGCCTAGTGGACCTCTACAACATTTGTTCAAATCATGACCCCCGTAGTCAAAATTGACCCCGCCCCAGGGGTCACTTGATTTTACATATGAAAATCTTCAAAATTTTTCTAAAAATAAACCAGATGGCCTAGATCTTAGATATTTGACATGTAGCATTGCCTAGTAGACTTCTACAAAAAAATTTCAAATCATGACCCCCAGGGTCAAATTGGCTCCGCCCCATGGGGTTACTTGATTGTACATAGAAAAATCTTCAAAATTTTCTAAAAAAAAAAACCCCAGAAGGCCTAGAGCTTAGATATTTGACATGTAGCATTGCCTAGTGGACCTCTACAAAATTTGTTCAAATCTTGACCCCCCAGGGTCAAATTGACTCAGCCCCAGAATTACTTGATTGTGCATAAGGAAATCTTCATAAATTTGCTAAAAATAAACCAGAAGGCCTAGATCTTAAAGCTTTAGCTAAGAAATTTGTTCAAGCAAGCAACAGACTCTACTCAGGCGAGCGATATAGGGCCATCATGGCCCTCTTGTTTAGTTTAAAAGATAGTGTGAATGTTTACAGAAATCTTAAATGTGGGAGCCTTACCTAATATGAGGAGCAAGGCCTATGAAGTCAGAAAATTTCTAACTTGGATCGGGGTGGGGGGAGGGGGCCATGAATGTGGTTAAATGAATGTGTTAAATTACAAAAATAGGTAAAAACTAAATTGATATAAATAAAAACTTCTAAACTGTATTAATATAAGGGCTTTCTTATATCTTTATTCTAAAATTTACTTAACAGAAAAGTTGATGTATATTGTGATTTTATATTTCAGGGAGATGTGACTTAATAAGATGTTTCCAATGTGGGATTAGTTTGAAGGACTGGTCAGTCTCAGATGATCCCCTCATTGAACATATAAAGCACTCGCCAAATTGTCAATTTCTGAAGGATCTCCTTGGACAAGAATTACTCAATGAATATAAAGTAAGCTCAAAGGGAAAAGTATGAAGAACAAGAGCTGTCACTAATGGTGACAAATGCCCCCGCAGCACCTTGACCTTTGACCTTGTGACCCCAGAGTCATCAGGGGTGGTGTACCCAATAAGTGCTATCAGCATGTGAAGTTTGAAGGTCCTGAATGAAGTGGTTTGCATGTAAAGTGCCTTCATGCAAAAAGTTAACGTTGGCCCCTGTGACCTTGACCTTTGACCTGTGACACCAAAGTCAGTAGGGGTGGTGTACTCAATAAGTACTATCAGCATGTGAAGTTTGAAGGTCCTGGGTGCAGTGGTTCGCAAGTGAAATGCCTTCATGCAAAAAGTTAACGTTGGCCCCTGTGACCTTGACCTTTGACCTGGTGACCCCTAAGTCAGTAGGGGTGGTGTACTCAGTAAGTACTATCAGCATGTCAAGTTTGAAGGTCCTGGGTGAAGTGGTTCGCGAGTAAAGTGCCTTCATGCAAAAAGTTAACGTTTTGGCCCCTGTGACCTTGACCTTTGACCTGGTGACCCCAAAGTCAGTAGGGGTGGTGCACTCAATAAGTACTATCAGCATGTGAAGTTTGAAGGTCCTGGGTGAATTGGTTCGCGAGTAAAGTGCCTTCATGCAAAAAGTTAATGTTGTGACTAACGAACGAACAAACGGACGGACAGTTGAAAACTAATATGCCTCCCTTCGGGGGCATAAAAACAAGAAAGTTTGAGTATAAATCTGTAGTGCTCAAGGTAAGCTTTTGTGATCACCCTATGTCCGTCGTCGTCAGTCATCCATCCGTCTTCGTTGTCAACAATTGACTGTTAACCTCTAGAGATCACAATTTTGGCCTGATCTTAATGAAACTTGGTCAGAATGTTACCCTCAATGAAATCTTGGATGAATTCGATATTGGGTTATCATGGTTCGCACAGGTCCTTGAAAGTCCTTGAATTTGATCCAAAGTCCTTGAAAAGTCCTTGATTTTTTTTTTTTTTAGGGAAAAAATACAGAAAATAAATAATAAATAAATCAACATGAGCGAAAAAACAGTGTAAAATAAAAATACATGCACACCCACGGAGGGAACGCTAGTTGAACACCATTTCGGTACGGAAGTTCGGTACGGAATAGCGATTTTCACAACATTAAAATATTATGCGCAAGTAGCAATTTTCACAACGTTAAAATATGCGCAAGGCCCATTGTAGCGGACTTATCAACAACAATAAAGTGGCCCCAAAAATAAATGTTAGTTTCGCCATAAATGGCTTACACAGGATGTTATTCATCGGGGTTAAAGGATTTTTAGTCAGACAATCATAACAATTTGTACGAAAAAGCTGAAACTACATCTAAAATTGAATTCCCGTTACCCAGGCAAATGCTATGAGACAATGGCGAAAGAAAAACAAAAAGAAGTGAAGCCCTTGAGGAAAAATTGAAAACTAGTCTTGAGAGCTTGAAAGACTTATAAAAAACATGTACTAGTATGTATACAGGAAAATATAGCTCTTTAAAAGGTAATCCCATTGAAGATCTCATAAACGTTAAGATATGCAGGGTACGTACGGAAAAAACTGTTTGTAACTTTTCTTCTACCATAATGCCTTATGAAGACCTAAAATGGTTTTGTAATTAACCCCCGCCGGGCGGAGGGTTTATAGTAATGGTCCCGTCCGTCCGGGTTTTTCCTTCCGTCCGTAACAAAATCGTGTCCGGTCCATAATCTCCTAAATCCCTTTAGGATTTTCATGAAACTTGGGTCAAATGATCACCTCATCAAGACAATGTGTAGAACCCATGAGTCAGCCTCGTCAGTTCAAGGTCAAGGTCACAACTCAAGGTCAAAGGTTTGAGCCTGCCATTTTGTGTCCGCTCTATATCTCCTAAACCCTTGAAGGAAATTTTATAAAACTTGGGTGAAATGATCACCCATCAAGACAATGTGCAGAAACCCATGAGTCCCGCCATGCCGGGTCAAAGTCAAGGTCACAACTCAAGTTCAAAGGTTTTAGCCTTCCATTTGTGTCCGCTCTATATCTCTTAAACCCCTTGAAGGAATTTATAAAACTTGGGTCAAAGGGTCACCTCAACAAGACGATGTGCAGAACCCATGAGTCAGTCATGCCGGCTCAAGGTCAAGGTCACAACTTAGGGTCAAAGGTTTGAGCCTTCCATTTTGTGTCCGCTCTATATCTCCTAAACCCCTTTAAGGATTCATCAAACTTGGGTCAAACGATCACCTCATCAAGGGGATATGCAGAACTTACGAGTCAGCCATGTCGCTCAAGGTCAAGGTCACAGCTGAAGTCAAAGGTATGAGCTTTCCATTTCGTGTCCGCTCTATATCTCCTAAACCCCTTGAAGGGAAATTTTATAAAACTTGGGTCAAATGATTACCTCATCAAACGATGTGCAGAAATTATAGTCAACCATGCCAGCTCAAGGTCAAGGTCAAACTAGGGTCGAAGGTTTGAGCCTTCCATTTGGTGTCCACTCTGTATCTCCTTAACCCCTTGAAGGATTTTCATCAAACTTGGGTCAAATGATCAGCTCATCAAGAACTCATGAGTCAACCATGTCAACTCAAGGTCAAGGTCACAACTGAAGGTAAAAGGTTTCAGCTCTGTATCTCCTAAACCCCTTGAAGGATTTTCATGAAACTTTGGTCAAATGATCACCTCATCAAGACGTTGTGCAGAATTCATGAGTCAGCCATGTCAGTTCAAGGTCAAGGTCACAGCTAAAATCAAAGGTTTACCCTTTCACTATCCATAGCAGTGGCGGGGGATTTAGCTGTCTTTCAGACTGCCTTGTTTAAGATTTAAAGCGATTAAAATAGTCCTTGAAAATCGATAAAAAGTCCTTGAATTTTTTTGCCAAGTCCTATATGAACTATGGTTATCTGGGGTCAGAAACTAGGTCACCAGGTCAAATCAAAGAAAAAGCCAGTTAACACTCTAGAGGTCACAATTTTGGTCCAATTCTGATGAAACTTGGTCAGAATGTTACCCTCAATAAAATCTTGGAAAAGTTGGATATTGGGTCATCTGGGGTCAAAAACTAGGTCACCAGGTCAAATCAAAGGAAAAGCTTGTTAACACTTTAGAAGTCACAATTTTGGCCCAATCTTAATGAAACTTGGTCAGAATGTTACCCTTAATAAAATCTTGGACAAGTTCGATATTGGGTCATCTGGGTTCAAAAACTAGGTCACGGGGTCAAATCAAAGCAAAAGCTTGTTAACACTGTAGAGGCCACAATTATGATGTATCTTCATGAAACTTGGTCAGAATGTTAATCATGATGATCTCAAAGACCAGTTTGAATCTCGGTCATGTAGGTTCAAAAACTATGTCAGATGGTCAAATCAAAGGAAAAGCTAGTTAACACTCTAGAGGCCACATTTATGATCATATCTTAATGAAACTTAGTCAGAATGTTAATCTTGATGACCTATAGGTCAAGTTTAAATCTGGGTCAGGTGGGTTCAAAAACTAGGTCACTAGGTCAAATCAAAGGAAAATCTTATTAACACTCTAGAGGCCACATTTAAGACTGTATCTTCATGAAACTTAATCAGAATGTTAATGTTGATGATCTTTAGGTCAAGTTCGAATCTAGGTCATGTGGGTCAAAAACTAGGTCACGGGGTCAAATCAAAGGAAAAGCTTGTTAACACTTCAGAGGCCACATTTATGACCATATCTTAATGAAACTATCTTGATGATCTTTAGGTCAACAAGTCAAGTGAGCAATACAGGGCCTTCATGACCCTCTTGTAAATTGGTAACTTCTGCTTTTCTGGTAAAGGAAATATTTCTGGCTGGCTAGAGCTTGCCAGCGTTTTAGCTCACCTGACATAAACTGCTCGGATTGAGCTATTGTGATCACTAGCTGTCCGTTGTCTGTGCACATTTTTATGCCCCCAAAGGGAGGCATATTAGTTTTCAACTGTTCGTCCGTTAGTTCGTTCGTCACAACGTTAACTTTTTGCATGAAGGCACTTTACTCACGAACCACTACACCCAGGACCTTCAAACTTCACATGCTGATAGTACATATTGAGTATACCACCCTACTGACTTTGGGGTCATCAGATCAAAGGTCAAGGTCACAGGGGCCAACGTTAACTTTTTGCATGAATGCACTTTACTCACGAACCACTGCACCCAGGACATTCAAACTTCACCTGCTGATAGTACTTATTGAGTACACCACCCCTACTGACTTTGGGGTCACCAGGTCAAAGGTCAAGGTCACAGGGGCCAACGTTAACTTTTTGCATGAAGGCACTTTACTTGCGAACCACTTCACCCAGGACTTTCAAACTTCACATGCTGATAGTACTTATTGAGTACACCACCCCTACTGACTTTGGGATCACAAGGTCAAATGTCAAGGTCACAGGGGCCAACGTTAACTTTTTGCATGAAGGCACTTTACTCGCGAACCACTTCACCCGGGACTTTCAAACTTCAGACGCTGATAGTACTTATTGAGTACACCACCCCTACTGACTTTGGGGTCACCAGGTCAAAGGTCAAGGTGATGTGGGGGCATTTGTCACCATTAGTGACAGCTCTTGTTTTTCAAAAAGTGTTTAAACCATTCAGCATTGTTTTACACAGAGACTGCCAGAGATAAAAATAGAAAAAAAACATTTAAACAACATCTTAACTGCTAGTCTGATTTTGAAATAGTTTCGCACAGATGTTCCATATCAAATACATTACTAAGATTTTACATATTACTCGGTTTCGTCAAAAGATAATGCCGCCAGGGAGGTATGGTCACTTTTCCCTATATGTATATAATGGAAAGTGTATGAAACTGCTGGCCTGACATTAAAATGATTTCACACAAATGGTCCTTGTGTGACCCTTTACTAAGATTGTTCTAATAATTACAATTCATCAAAATATGGGCCACCAGAGGGCATGGTCACTTTCCCCTATATGTTTACAGTTGAAAAATTCTAGTATGAAACTTTTGGCCTGATTTAAGAATGATTTCACACAAATGGTCCTTGTGTGACCCTCTGCCAAGATTGTTCAATTTGTCCCCCCCCCCCCCCCCCCACCACACCAAAAACAAAAAAACAAAAAAAAACATGTCTGCCAAAGGAGTGACCTGCCAGAGGGTATAGTCACTCTACCTAACTTTAAAAAACAGCTAACCAAATGTGATAATTTTACACAGATGTTCCTTTTGGGGACCCTGCATGAAGATTGTTAAAATTATTCTGATTTGTCAAAAAAACATGGCTACAGGAGAGCATGGTCACTTTTCTCTGTGCATTTGGTATATACCGTCTAATACCATTACCTCGATATTCAAGGGACTGTAAAAATTGCATTGACGTATCGGAAGTTCGACGTAATGATATCGACTATCTGGGACTACTTTGTACTTGTGTCGGACGTCTATATTGTCATTATATCCAATGCTCTTTTCAGAGGATTTGAAAGGGGAAAGAAATAATATAAAACGTAAATACGATTTTAATTTTTTTACCAATAAAACATTTTGATTAGATACATACATACAACTTTTTAATTTTTCAAAATATACATTTAAACATTAGCATTTTTATTCCTTCTCTAAACAAGTCTGAATGCAGCAGTAATGTTCCTAGCTGAGTATCATTTTGACTGGGCTTCGATAATGAAAATGTGCCAATTAAATACACATATTGTTATTCAATCTTAAATGGCAGATTTTTACTCCGTCAAATAGAAAATACTTCATCCAAATTAGTTGTTACTTTGGAAAACAGCTTTCCTATTGCACGGTGTTTTATAAGACTAATTACTGGGAATTAAATGAAAACTTCCTGACATTTAAATTGAATTAAAGATTAAATAACAAAACAACACACTAACTAAATTGCATATGATTAATACATCGCCAGACAACTATAGGTTGATTTTTTCACCTTACAAATAACATGGATATTTTTTGACAAGCTGTGATATCGGCAAAACCAGGTGTAAAAACAGTACAGGTGAGTTGACATGACTGAAAAATCTCATCGAGCTAAACAAAATATGGGCTAATCATATCGAGGTAATGATAAAAAATTACATAAAAATAAATAAGGAAAAATCAGGACCGACTCAAACACATCGAGCTAACCGATATCGAGGTAACATTTTGTTACCCCTGTTTACTTAGAATTTCAGGTTAAAGTTTTGATACACTTTCACTCTATCTCAGTTATTACTAAATGGATTTGATTCAAACTTAAAATGGTTGTTTCACCTTATCACCCACATCATATGACACACGATGCTTAACTCTGGTCCAATTTTTCATGAATTATCGCCCTTTTTACTTAGAATTTAAGGTTAATTTTGATGCATTTTCACTATATCTCTGTTATAACGAAATGCATTTGATTAAAACTTGAAGTAGTTGTTCATCACCCATATCATATGACACAAGGTGCATAACTCTTGCATCAATATTTTATGAATTATGCCCTCTTTTTGCGTAGAATTATACTTATATAGTGTTTGGATACACTTTATCTTTACCTCTCTTATTACTTGATATTTTGACACAGACTCAAGCTATTGTGCAATATCATCATCCACCATTGGAGTCATTAAACACTCCAGTGACAGCTCCAGTTTCCTCAGATGTGCCCAGTTTCACTATCCAGCATCGAAGTAGTCAAGCACAGGGCTTCGGAAATTTGCCGGTTTGTCGGTTTTGGACCGATTTTTGACTTTTCAGACCTATTCATGAAGTGAAAAAATGAAAAAAATCGGTCCCGTAAACATGGAGAAAAGTATAAATTTCGGTCTGATATCTCAATACACCACCTACTGCCAAGCAGGAAATTGTTGGTCGCACCCTCAGATAATCAATAAACGTGTCAAACGGTCTGATTGTCACTTTGATAATCGGTCCGTAATTAGCACGTGACGCAATCAGTGCTCGCACGGCACATCCTTTAATGTTTGCAGACAGCCGACTGCAATGTATTAAACATTTTTGACTGGTTTCCAAATATGTCTGACTGGATCCAAATCATTACGACGGGGATCCACTTCTTTTATTTAGAATCCGACGGATGGTTTATTTCAAAAGGCTATGTTTGATCACGGTAAAAAAACAAATGGTCACTGCATTTAATCAATTCTATAATTGTACATTATAGGTCTTTGATTTAATGAGACATCACACGGAAAACCGATCAAAATATTTTTTATAATTACTTGATTTGAAAAAATTACAAGATTCATTTGTTGGGGCGTTGAAACAAGTGCAGAAAATCGTCTTTGCAACCTGACTGTGCAAAAAAGAAAAAGAAAAAAAATGGACTGGCAAACACGAATGATAAAGAAAACCGGAGTGGCGCTGTTTATCGAATCGGTCTTTTAAAAAACGTTTCAAAATGAAATTTTGTTTACATCAGAAGAGAACATATAACTTTATAAAATGTAGTTGCTTATTGAAGTACAACATAAGTGAAATGAAATATCCGTGTCCAACACGCGTGACCTTTTGGTACTATACATGCGGGAAATTCGATCTCAGCGTTCATATAACGTACACATTCGGTCCGCGGCAGAGTATTCTTAAAATACTGAGACTGTTTAGCAGAGAATATGTGTCGTGTAATTCACTTTGACGCATTGTATTTTATAGAATTCGGTCAAAGAATGAGGAAACGTCACAAAGTATCTGCCGTGTATACGGTACCGGTCACGTGCATTGGCTTTTAGACTAGTTAGGGACACGGTGTCAATGCCTCGGTAATTTTATCCTTACAAGTATTTTCTCGCAAAAACATTGAAATTTAAACAGAGTAACGATCACACATAACACTGAATAACTGTCTTCATTGTATGGAAACACGCGGTGACCGGTAACTCAGTTTTAATGCATGACATGCTTATTTCTTTACTCTATCACGTTTTACAAAATATGTAATATTGGGAATGCGGTGGGTGGGTTAGCGCCGATGTCAGGATTTTCGTTTCGGACCGATTGAGTTATCAAAATTTCCGGAGCCCTGGTCAAGCATGCTGTCTTCTGTGAAGCTCTTGTCTAAATTCTTGTTCATATTGTAGTTGTATCATGTATGTTAAACATTATGCTACAAGACGTACACGTCAAAAATTCTAGACTTGACAATATTAACTAAACAATAAAAGTTGAAAAACGTCCCTTTACCAGGCATTTGTCATGACGTCCTTTTGTTTTTATACGTCCATTTGAAAAATGGAATGTATTATGTTTTCACCCATTATGGTATGGCAGGCAGAAAATATCGTTACACACCAAATTAGAGTATTTTGTATCAGAACTAAAACTTAACTTATTTATTAAATAAGTTTAGCTCTGATACAAAATACTCTGGTCTTATACAAAGTTTGTATCTCTGTAAAATCTAGGTGAAACTCGATAACCAGTCAGTTTGGATCAGTATCTCCGCATAGTTGTGGCCCTTGAATTAGTAAAAATTGTGAAAATTTACAGTGTCCAATGAATGACTTAAGCAAGACTTAATGAATAACAGATTTGGAAAATTTATTGGCATATTATCTTTGCCAAGTTCCGTAACCAGCCAGATAGTCTTAGTCGCAGTCTGGAGTTATGGCCCATGAATTAGTCGAAATTCAGAAATTTGACAAGTAGTGTGCTCAATGAGTAGAGTATCTTAAAAGTAAAAGGTAATTTGCTGTAAAGGGTGTATTTTGTGACAGTTTGACACTATGGTTTGTTTTTATGCCCCTGGTGTTGAAGACCTGGAAGTCATATACTGTTTTCCACTTTGAACTGTCCGTCTGTCACAGTTATAATCCATTTGAAATAAAACTTGATTTGTATTATTAACATGAAGTGGACCTGTGCATGTTTTTAGCTCTTTTGTCATGTAGTGACAAGGTGAGCTTTTGTGATCATTCATCCGTTGTCCTCTGTCCACAATTTCTTGTGAACACGATAGAGACCACATTTTGCAATCAATTATAATCAGTCTTGCACACAACTTGTATTGACATAATATCTCAGTTCCTTTGGAAAACTGACCAAATCCCATTATGGGTTCCACAGTTACGGCCCCTTAAAGGGCCACAATTTGCTCCTTTGGCTTGTGAACACCAGGGCTCCAGATAATTTTTATACGCCCGTATTATGTTATGACGCTGGTGTCCGTCTGTCTGTTAGCAGTTTCGTGTCCGCTCTATAACTCTTGAACCCCTTGAAAGATTTCAAGGAAACTTGACACAAATGTTCACCACACCGAGACCATGTGCAGAGCGCATGTTTTGGATGTCTTTCTCCAAGGTCAAGGTCACACTTAGGAGTCAAAAGTCATATCAGTTTGTTTCGTGTCCGCTCTGTAACTCTTGAACCCCTTGAAGGATTTCAAAGAAACTTGACACAAATGTTCACTACACCAAGACAACATGCAGAGCGCAGGTTCCAGACAACTCGCTTCAAGGTCAAGGTCACACTTAGGGGTCAAAAGTCATATCAGTTTGTTTCGTGTCCGCTCTGTAACTCTTGAACTGCTGGAAGGATTTCAAAGAAACTTGGCAGAAATGTTCACCATACCAAGACAATATGCAGAGCGCATGTTCCGGATGACTTGCTTCAAGTTCAAGGTCACACTTAAGGGTCAAAGGTCATGTATGACTGCTTTGTGTATAATGCTCTGCATTGCAGTGCTCTTGTTTTTATTTGGCAGATCTCTTTTTTGTTCATTTACAATAATATTTTTTTTTTTAATTACTTCCCTTTTATGTTACTATAAATAGCTTATTTTGAAACTTTTTTATTATTGGCCGTAGGGAAAAACCGAGACCACTTTTCTGTGGTACAACATTGATGGTACCTCTAATTTTTAGGTGTATTTTTACATACCTTTACCTGATAAGGATTTTTTTTTGTGGACTTTGAATATTTTTTTGTGGACTTAGATTTGTTTTTTGAAGTTTTCCTTTTATTGTTCCACTCCTTTGGGCTACAACAGGCAAGTTCTTAAAATTTTGCTCCCATCCTATGATGTAATCCTTCGGGCGTATATTGCCCCGCTTGGTGGAGCTCTTGTTTTTGGCCTATGAGTATTTACTCATCATAATTCTTGCGAATGAGTAAAATGGTAAAATCTGAAATTGACTAGGGGTAATTTTACTCCTGAATATTTGTAAATGAGAAAAAAAAACAGAAATCAGTTTTATAACATATTTATTGGGTGTAAATTTGTTTGCAGTTCAGTTTCAATTCAGCATTCAAGTCTTTGCTTCTTTTTCTCCATTGGCTTGCTTTGGCTTCACACTCACTGCCAAATCCAATAGATTATTCAGTATACCTTTAACGATGTTTTGGGTATCAGTTTTTGTTGGTTTAAAGAATGCGTAGCATGTCTGTTTACTTCATTCTTAGAAAGAGACATGTTGTTGTTTACTCCACAATGGAAGTTGATATTTTAAATCGACACCACTTTAAAATACACTACCTTACCATCAATATTAATTCCCAACAATTTGATTTACACACGCATTCAGTTTAACCGAGGTTTATAGAGTACCATCCAATGCCTGTGTACGTTCAATGTGGCACAATGAATGCCGATCGTGCACTGTTATGTAAAGCACCCAGACGATTCAGATTTTTGTTGACACTTGTAAAAAGTCATTGCATGCGTTTCAGTAATTTCATGTATGTTATTATACGCTAAAAAATTAGCAGACATGCGTATATGCATTATTTCAAAGCATAATTTACGCTAATACGTATCTTATCTGGAGCCTTGGAACACAATAGAGACCACATTTTGCAATCCATTTTAATCAGACTTGCACACAACTTGTATTTGCATAATATCTCATTTCTTTTCGAAAACTGTACAGATCCCATCATGGGTTCCAGAGTTATGGCCACTTAACAGCCATGTCATACTAAAGACGTGAAAAATGGTACCAGTAGCTCCCTTGCTTCGCGCTCAGCATTAAATGGGAAACTGGCCTCTTCTCTCATACCCTCATGGCAATGGATTCCATCAGGAACGAGGTGTCGAGAGTGATTAATATAAGTTGTAGAACTTGCTTCACAATCGACCTAATTATGTATAAACTAAAGGGCCAAAATTTGCTATTTTGGCCTTTGCAGCTGTAGAGAGACTTCATTTATGGTTTGATTTGATACAGACTTGAAAAATATCTTCCATGATTAATCCATCAGATCCAATCATAGGTTCCGAAGTTACAGCCCCTGATTGACCCCTGAAAGAGCCAAAATTTGTTAATTTTTACCTTTTGAACACAATAGAAGCGACATTTTACATTTGATTTTTAAGACACATCTGACAGTTTCCTGTATGTATATAGGCAAAAATTTTCCTATGGAAAGAATTTCTTTAAACTTTGTGTACTGACTGAGAATCAAGTTTAAAATGGAAATATGTGTTAAAAATCATAGATGCCAGTGCTTGATTTTTTGTATTTAACTTAAGTCACAATAAGATCTCAGTTCCTTTCAAAAACTGGCTAGATTCCATCATGGGTTCTAGAGTTACTGCCCCTGAAAGGGGTAAAATTTTCTATCCATATAGAGGTTTCATTTATGCTTTGATTTGATGCAAACTTGCACAGAATGTTTATCTTTATGATTTCAAAACTGGATCATGTGGGGTCAAAAACTAGGTCACCAGGTCAAATAAAAGGAAAAGCTTGTTAATACCCTAGAGGACACATTTATGACCATATCTTCATGAAACTTGGTCAAAATGTTTATCTTGATCATTTGATGATTCCTATGCCAGAGTCAAAACTGGGTCATATGGGGTCAAAAACTAGGTCATTCGGTCAGATCAAAGGAGAAGCTTGTTAACACTCTTGAGGCCACATTAGATAATTTTATGACCCTTTCTTCATGAAACTTGGTCAGAATGTTATCTTGACGATTTCTAGGCTAAGTTTGAAACTTGATCATATGAGGTCAAACACTAGGTCACGTGCTAAAATCAAAGGTAAAGCTTGTTAACACTCTAGAGGCCATATTTATGACCCTATCTTCATGAAACTTGGTAAGAATGTTTATCTTGATGATTCCTAGGCCATGTTCGAAACTGGGTCACATGGGATCAAAAACTATTTCACCACTCATATCAAACTACAGTAAAACACCGCTCGCTCGTGGTCGCAAGGGGATGAGCAAACTGCTCGAGTTATCCATGGTTTCGAGCGACCCAAACATTGACCAACAAACGAAGAAAATTGAAGTTTGTTTTACCAGTTGTCATCGAGACCATTTGCAGAGGAAACGGTGATGTGTAGTAATAACACACTCGTGACATTTTCAAAAAAAAACGTATTACAAACGTTATTTATGATAGATCGTAAATGGCACATGTGAAGAAACAGCTAAGACATTTTATCTATTTTTTTTTTTTATTATGCCCCCACTTGGGGGGGGGGGGGGGGGGGGGGGCATATAGATTTGCTCTTGTCCGTCCGTCTGTCCGTCCGTCCATCCGTCCTTCCTTCCGTAAATGTTGTGTCGCGCATAGCTCCAAAAGTATTTGACCTAGAATCACAAAACTTTACAGGAATGTTGGTCAGCATGTGTAGTTGTGCACCTGGGGTTTCGCATCCGGATTCATTCAGTCGTGTAGAAGTTATGGCCCCTGACTTTGTAGAAATTGGTCATTTTAATGTTGTGTCGTGCCTAGCTCCAAAAGTATATGACCTAGAGTCACAAAACTTTACAGGCATGTTGGTCAGCATGTGTAGTTGTGCACCTGGGGTTTTGCGTCCAGATTAATCCAGACATGTAGGAGTTATGGCCCCTGACTTAGTAAAAAATTGGTCATTTTAATGTTGTGTCGCGCATAGCTCCAAAAGTATTTGACCTAGAATCACCAAAGTTTACAGGAATGTTGGTCAGCATGTGTAGTTGTGCACCTGGGGTTTCGCGTCCGGATTCATTCAGTCATGTAGCAGTTATGGCCGCTGACTTTGTAAAAATTGGTCATTTTAATGTTGTGTCGTGCCTAGCTCCAAAAGTATATGACCTAGAGTCACAAAACTTTACAGGCATGTTGGTCAGCATGTGTAGTTGTGCACCTGGGGTTTCGCGTCCGGATTCATCCAGTCATGTAGGAGTTATGGCCCCTGACTTAGTAAAAAATTGGTCATTTTAATGTTGTGTCGCGCATAGCCCCAAAAGTATTTGACCTAGAATCACCAAAGTTTACAGGAATGTTGGTCAGCATGTGTAGTTGTGCACCTGGGGTTTCGCATCCGGATTCATTCAGTATTGTAGGAGTTCTGGCCCCTGACTAATGTCATGTAGTGGGGGCATCTGTGTCCCATGGACACATTTCTAGTTTGAAATACTGTAATCGAATTCGCAATTTTCTTCTCCAAATTAAGATCTCATAATTATCGTTTCAATTTTATGAAAAGGCTATCTTATTTCCTTTATTTGCATGCAAACAACTGTTGATTAAAATATTAAGATCTCATAATTATCTTCTCGATCCCGCAGAAAAAAGTAATAATTAATAACAATTTTGATCAATAAAATTTTTCTTCCACCTTTCATCAATAATTGATCTTATTATCAGATCAAATATACCGGCAAACAAACATTTAAGATAGTCGGGGAATAGACCATGCAATTCTCACGACGTGCGAAAATTTTAAATTAACCGATACATTCTGACTGCCGAAGGTGTGAAAAATTTGGACACCTCTGCTCCAGTTTTCCATAAGCAACAAAGAGTAAATTAATACACAGGGACCAGGTGTCATGCTCGAGCGATCGAGTTATCGATGCTCGACCCAGCCATGGTAATTTCACATAGAAAATAGAAGGAAATCGGCCGGGACCACATGAATTGCTCGAGCGAGCCCGGGTGCTAGAGTCATCGATGCTCGAGCGAGCGGTGTTTCACTGTAGGTCAGAATGTTTATCTTGATGATTCCAAGGCCACATTTAACAAGTGAACAATATAGAGTCATCATGACCCTCTTGTTGGGACATCTGTGTCGTGTTATTACTTTAGCTCACCCAAGCAGGAAGTGCTCTGGGTCAGCTATTGTGATTGCTCAATGTCTGGCTGTCCATCATCTGTCTGTTCACATTTTTCTTTAAGCAACATGTCCTCTGAAACAATTAAGTGGAAGTTGATGAAACTTGGCCTGGATGTCCTGTTGGTGATCATCCTTCAAAGTTGTCCAAGCAGTTCCAGTTGGTTGCACATTGGGTCCGCCAGAACTAAAAATAGAAAAATCTTCAAACAACATCTAAACAGGTGGCTGGATTTTTAATTTTTTTTACACAAATGGTCCTTAGATAACTCTCTATAAAGACTATTAAAATTATTCCAGTTCTTCAAAAGTATGGCCGCCAAGGGGCATGGTTACTTTTCCCTATATGTATATACTGGAAATTATAAGAATCTTGTATGAAACTGCAGGCCCAATTTTAATATAATTTCACAGAAATGGTCCTTCAAGATTGCTCAGATTATTTTGATTTGTCAAAAAACATGTCCACCACAGGGCATGGTTTCTTTTCACCGTATGTTTGAAGTGGAAACTTTGAAAACCTTACGTTTAACAACTGACCCGATTTTAATATAATTCACAAAAAGGGTCCTTGTGTGATCTTCTACTAGGAGTGTTCAAATTTTTCCTATTTGTCAAAAAGCATGGTCACTTTTCCCTTTATGTATATATTGGAAACTTTAAAAATCTTCTTGTCGGAAATAGAAGACCCAGTTTTAAAATTATATTACACAATTGTTCCTTAGTTGAGCCTTTATGCACATTGCTCAAATTACTTTGATTTGTCAAAAATACGGCAGCTAGGGGCTGTGGACAATTTTCCCTATACACATATAGCGGAACCTTAAAAAACCTCAGCATCAAGAGCTGCTGGCCTTTTAAGAGGATTGCACAAATTAATGAAATAATTTCACAGGCATTTTCTTTGCATAATTATCTTTCAAAACTGTTCAAGCATGTAGTGTAGTGTAAGGCAGTTATGGCCCTCTTTGGGTTTCACATTTACACAGGGTTTTTTCTAGCTAATTTGGGAACATAGCCTATACCCCCGAAATTGGGAATTTTGACTCGTAAATGTTCCAAATTCGGAAATATTCAGCCCAAAAGGATATAGTAAGGGATGTGTTTAAGCACTTTCTCATACACTTGTTTCACATTGTACAACCTCTTTAACATACTTCCATTACAAAATTGTCCATAATGTGGTCAATATTTGTACAATTTTGCTGATTTTTTTTTCAAAATGTAGATTGGGAATTTTTGCACTAATTTTGGGAAGATTACATACTTTTTGGCAATGGGAATATAGCCTGATAACAGCTATAAAAACGACTGAAAAAAACCCCCCAAAAAACCTGTTATACCAGAACAGACCAAACTCCTCCAGTTTCTGTCTAAGTGAAATGATGATTACTCATCCTACAGTTTTCCATCCATTCGAAATGAAACATGTTATACACCATCAGATTCAACCGGATATGCTCATATTGTTGCAACTTCTATGTTCCGATTATTTGTTCTAAAGTCATGGCCCTGATGTGGACTTTATTTATTGTTTTATCAAACATTTTAAGGGGGCACTTGTCATACAAAAGTTAAAATCAAACAGAAAAAACTGAATATGCTTTTCTTAAATTTCAGCACATTCTTACAGCCTGCAGACAGACACATACCAATAGGTATACAGCAGTTGCAGGTATAATAAAAATCTATATTAAAGTAGAAAAAAAATTAGGCAATACTTTTCCGACAAGTTTCAATATGAAATGTTAAGTTAGAAAACTTTGAAACTGCTACTCATTACAATGTTCTAAAACTAATAACCATTCTGTGTTACATTGTATAATGTTTTTGCCCTGTCTATCTGTCAGGCAGTCAGTCCTTTTGTCACATTTAATTATGCCCCTTCGAAGAATGTGGGGTATACTGTGAAATCATATAATTTCGTTGGCATGAAAATTCATGGCTTTGGCGAAAACGGCTTGGGACGTAAATTTGTGGGTTTTCCATTTTTGTAAAAAAAACTAAAGCATAATTTCCACAGGAATAGATCTACTAGTACTTCTGTCCTTACATGTGAAACCCACACGTGTCAAACAGCGCTAACATGGTTACCGAATTTGCAATCTACACCACGGGAGATTTGCGAGTGATCATATGCCAGTTAACGACCGCATTATCTATAATATTATATGACCCCTAATTCGTAAATCTTTTTATGCCTCCAGCATCTACTGATGTGAGAGGCATATAGTGATTGTCCTGTCCGTACGTTCGTTCGTCCGTCCGTCCATACGAGGTTAACCAAATGGGACCGTTTCATCTAGCATCAGTAGCCCTTACTAGAATGACTTGATTCTAATGCAATTGTAACCTGTGACCATTCCTCATCTTCAGACATCATCTGACCTCAGTTTGACCTTGACCTCATTTTGGACTTACGTTGCTTATATAACCCGCCCGCTTAGCTCAGTAGGTAGAGCGTCGGTCTACGGATCGCGGGGTCGCGAGTTTGGTCCTCGGGCGGGGCGTGTTCTCCGTGACTATTTGATAAACGACATTGTGTCTGAAATCATTAGTCCTCCACCTCTGATTCATGTGGGGAAGTTGGCAGTTACTTGCCCGCCATTACATAACTGAAATACTGTTGAAAAACGGCGTTAAGCCCAAAACAAACAAACAAACGTTGCTTATATGGGCCATCTCTTGGTTAACCAAATGGGACCGTTTCGTCTAGCATCAATACCCCTTACAAGAATGAATTGATACTAATACAGATGTAAATTGTGACCATTCCTCATCTTCAAACATCACCTGACCTCATTTTGACATTGGCATTGACCTTGTTTTGGACTTAGGTGCAAAATCTATCGACACTGGGGGCATCAAGCGTTTGTTGAATGCAGCTCCTTGTTTAAAACTGTGAAATATTCAATAAGAAAAAGTGTCGAAACCGTAGCATCTTGCACAATTAGCAGATTTTATAATCAAAACAAAAATAATAATACATGTCCATAAAAATGAAGGCAAACATTGCATAGCGGGCCAAAAAAAATCAAATACAGTTGTATTATAGTGCGGTTGGCGTGTGATGCTACGTCAAACTGTCATAAACAAACCATGGGTACATTTCTTAATGAAAGTCGGTTTCGTTTCCAAGCATACCTATGTTTATCATTGATGGAGCCTCGGTAAATTACACAAAAGCAGCTTAAGCTGCAGGCTAGTACTGCTGCATGCATACAACTACGGTTCAGATCGAATGGCTATGGTGTCTTTTTTTGCGACTTTGCGTACAATTAAAAATTATCATGGGCACAGTTTGTTCGTAGGGACTTACATTCGAGGTCGCGCTAAACCACGAAATCCACAAAAATTAATCCCCCAAGAATATCATGATTTCACAGTATTGTTTTGCAAATGTCAGTTGGTCTGTAGACCAATCTGTTTCCGGATGATAACTCAGCAATGCTTGAGCCTAGGATCATGAAAGTTGATAGAGAGGTTGGTCTTGACCTGCAGTTGCCCCCTATTGATTTTGAGCTCAGTTGGTCAAAGGTCAAGGTCACATGATGACCTGGAACAGTTAAATAGTTTCTGGATGATAAGAACGTCTGGGCCTAGTTGATATGGAGGTTGTAACGTTCTTGACCATGAGATGACCCTAAGGTTAAAGGTCAGTAATTCAAATCCTTCTTTGTTTCATATAAAAAACGACAACTTCAGATCGTCTTTACGTATCTTTAGAGAACATCACTTTTTCCTACACCTATTTTTCATGGAAGTTCTATCACAAATTAACGAAAAAATGAAAAGAAAATAGGGGGTTATGTAGTTCCTAGTGAAATGCCAGTCAGTTGTGGTCTGCTACCCTAAAAATGGCGCATATTTGCTCTCGTCCGCGCAATAAACACCTACTTCCGGTTTCGATCTGCAAAACTTGCCATGTGGGGTGTATGAACATGAAAACCGTCTCATTTCATGCAGAATGTATTCTAGTAGTGAAAAATGGTGATTAAAGCACTCGTTCTACACGAATTTGCGCAAAAAATGGGAAAATTAGGATCTATTTATTATGGACTTCTTTCGACTACACCACGGAAGCATATTCTCGACCGAATTACTGACCTTATTCCCTAATTGATTTTGAGGGAAGTGGCTCAAAGGTCAAGGTCACAATAACTGGGAATATTTAAATAGTTTCCAGATGATAACTCAAGAATGCTTATTGGCCTAGGATCATGAAAGTTGATAGGAAGGTAGTTACGGCCAGCAGATGACCCTATTGAATTTGAGGTAAGTAGGTCAAAGGTTATGGTCACAGTGACCTGGAACAATTATACAGTTTCCAGAGAACGCTTAGGCCTAGGTTTACGAAATATGTTGATCATGACCAGCAGACGAGATTTTGAGATCAGTAGGTCAAAGTCACAGTGACCTGGAGCAGTTAAACAGTTTCTGGACGACAGCTCAAGAATCCTTGCATCTAGGATCATGAAAGTTTATAGGGAAGTTGGTCATGACTAGCAGATGACCCTTTTGATTTTGAGGTCAGTAGGTTAGAGGTTAAGGTCACATTGACCCAGGACAGTAGAACATTTTTAGCCAAATAACTAGGGAATGCTTTGTTCTAAGATTACATTTGATACAGAGTTTACTTATGACTGGTAAATTATTGATTATAGGTCAGTACGTCAAATGTCCAGTGCAATATGACCAATTAATTTCTGTTCCATATGCAATTACTGAATGCATCAAGTGGGGCGGGGGCATTTCCTGTTCTATGAACTGAACTGTTGTTTCAAAACAATATCTGGAGAACCATTTGACATAGAACCTTCAAACTTCATAGGGTGGTAGGGCTTGTAAAGTAGACAACTGCTATTTTTGGGGGTCAAAGGTCAAGGTCACAGAAGCCTGAACATGAGAACTATTTCTGATCAATAACTGTTCCAGACTTTAAAACAGCAAACATGATGTATGTAATGATTGTATTACTGCAAATAATTTATTTTGTTAACTTCTTGAACTGTCCAACCATTTACAGTGTATGTTTTTGAAAATGAAAATTGTAAAAAAAAAATCGGCTTATTTTATGAATAAATTTTGTATATTTAGATAACCAGGAACCTCGAATTGCAAGAGTAGGAACCCCAGAGTACTCCCAGCATGAAGCCAGAATACATTCCTTTGCCAAATGGCCGGCATTCTCACAGCAGTCACCACAGGATTTGGCTGATGCTGGCCTGTTCTATACAGGTAATTTGCAGTATGCATACGTTTATATAACATGCTGATTCTGCATGGAATTAACCATGAATAAACAAGTTTTGGGGTCAGTTTTGTCTTGGCTGCCAGTTCCAATACCTTAGCCATGCATCTAAAGATTTTTAGCTCGACTATTCATAGAATAGTAGAGCTATTGGACTCGCCCATGCATCCGCGTCCTGATTTGGTTAAGGTTTTGTATGTAAGCTGGTATCTCAGTAACCACTTGTGGGAATGGATTGAAACTTCACACACTTATTCACTGTGATAAACTGACTTACATTGCACAGGTTCCATAACTCTTATTTTGCTTTTTTACAAAATTATGCCCCTTTTTCGACTTAGAAATTTTTGGTTAAAGTTTTGTATGTAAGCTGGTATCTCAGTACTTACTGATGGAAATGGATTGAAACTTCACTGTCATGATCTGACATGCACTAAGCAAGTCCCATAACTCTACTCTTTTTTTCAAAATTATGCCCCTTTTTCGACTTAGCAGTTTTTGGTTAAATTTTTGTATGTAATCTGGTATCTCAGTATCCACAAATTGGAAAGG
This sequence comes from Mercenaria mercenaria, assembly GCF_021730395.1. Taxonomy (NCBI): domain Eukaryota; kingdom Metazoa; phylum Mollusca; class Bivalvia; order Venerida; family Veneridae; genus Mercenaria; species Mercenaria mercenaria. Next base: position 12,403 of record NW_026461032.1, on the reverse strand, counting down.
ATTGAAACTTCACACACTTGTTCACTGTCATGATATGACATGCAGTATAGAGGTTCAATACCTCTACTTAGCATTTTACAAAATTATGCCCCTTTTTCAACTTTTGTATTCATTCAATTGACAAGGCTGTTGAATAGTCGAGTGTTGCTGTCCTCCGACAGCTCTTGTGTATTCATCATGTGAAATTTATTCACATAAATGTATGAGAGGTTTTTGTTGTCATACTTTTACCTGAGATTGAATTTGCTGCTGCCTCACAAAAATCTTTCATGTAAGCAAGCTTCTCTTTAATTTATTTGGCCTTTCAACCGTCCCATGTCCCAGCTGAGCTCAAACCTGTGACCTACCATAGCCACTGGACTACTACAGGCTGTCACCTGAAGTGTCTAACAGTCTTGATTTGGCATGTTCTCCCTAAGTGTAAAATTTTCCGCACTGTATGCTGTGTTACTTCACTTATCCAAAGAAAAGATGGAAATGTAGACTTTTAATACACTAATTAAAATGTAAATAAAATTTACAGGCTTGTAGAAGTAATTAGAGTTGATCTTCAAATATGTGTTTAATCTCATACAGGATTCAGAGACCTGTGTCGCTGTTTCACCTGTGATGGAGGGCTGCAGCATTGGGAAGCTGATGATGACCCTTGGATAGAACATGCACGCTGGTTCCCACAATGTACGTATGTGAGGCATGTTAAGGGGCAGGAATACATCAATATGGTGCAACAAGCTGCAGCACAAGCTTTTGAAGAAGAGGTCAGTCTGAATATTTTATTACTACTAAGAATGCTTTAACGCCTGTTTAAAACTATTCTTGATTGTAGAAACTATTTTGGTCAAGTTTAGATTATACATGTCTTGCAAGGGAAGTATTCTGTGATCACATGTCACAGCGGGTAGCATCCACTAACGTTGTCCTGTCTCTAACGAGCAGTTCTTATACAATTTCCACCAGATGTTCGGACAAGTTTGATACACAGATGAATTGTACCAGAAGCTTTAAGAGTAATTGCCCTTGGAATTACTAAAAAGTGTTTAAAAAATGACAGTATCCACACTAAGTTGAGGGTAGTTTTTATACAATAATCACCAAACTTGGTCACAATGTTTATGAGCATGATATCTCAGCCAAGTTTGATAACCAACTGGATCCTCTAAGTCTCTCTGGAGTTATGCCCTTGAATTATTCAAAATTGCAAAAGTTAAAAAAAATGACTGTCCACTCTCTAACTTGAGCAGTTCTTATGCAATGTTCCAGACTTAATTACAATTCTATGGGCATATCTCAGCCAAGTCTGATAACGAGCATGAATGTCCCAGTGGCTCTAGAGTTAAATCCCTTGAATTACAAAAAATTGTGCTAGTTGACAGTGTCTGCACTCTTATACCAATTGTTCACTAAACTTGATTACAAAGTTTATTGGCATAATATCTCGGACAAATTATATAACCAGTTGGAGACTCCCAGTCACTCTTGAGTTATGGCCCTTAAACCAAATAAAATTGTGAAAACTGACAACTTGATAAACTAAGCAATTCTAATCCATTGTTCACAAAATTAGTGAAAATGCTAAAAGGGATGTGATCAAGGCCAAGTTCAATAAATATTGCTTTGGAGTTAATGACCCTTGAATTAGGCGAAATTGAGAAATAGACAGCTTTTCTGCTCTACAATAAAGTATAATACTTAGAATTAATTTGCTCTGATGGTTGTATATTGTGACAGTTTGCCACTCTTGTTACAGAATCCTGTGGGTTCAATTCCTGAGCCAGGACAGTTTCAGAGGAACACACTTGCTGAAGGTACAAGGGAAAACACAGGTTTCCAAGATTAAAATTATGATGAAGAAGGTTTTAAATATTATGGATTTAGTTGTTGCATACCTTTAAACTTGACCTCAAACATGAAACAAGAGACAGGTAAGAAATCCTTTCCTAAAGAAACGATGCACTAAAAACACTTTTCAACCTGTTTCTCATGACTGAGGAAACAGCCCCTTTTCAAGACAAATGACCATTACTATGTGGTAGTGTTATCCATTCACTTTGCTCTAGAGTCTTCCATTTTGTGTCCGCTCCATATCTCCTAAACCCCTTGAAGGGTTTTCATGATACTTGGGTCAAATGATCACCTTATCAAGACAATGCGCAGAAGTCATGGTTCAGCCATGTCGGCTCAAGGTCAACGTCACAACTTAAGGTCAAAGGTTTGAGCCTTCCATTTTATGTCCTCTGTGTCTTCTAAACACCTTGAAGTATTTTTATTAGGGATGGGAACGAATACTGAAATCAATATTCGAATATTCGGTTTGCCATATTCGAATATATTCGAATATTCGGTTAGTTTTAATGGAAGCTTTAAATTCTTATTAAGTGATTGGCATATACACAACGTATTCATTTGTTTAAAGCGTGGATCATCGCAAATAAGGCCAAAAAAATGTTTGTTTCGGGTAACCCGATCCTACATAGCGAAACCCGCCGATCCTAGCGTTTTTTTTTCACGATTCTGTCAGTATAATCATGAACATATTTAACTAATTCAGTGTTTTAGCTTCAAAATGATACAAAAAATCAAAACGATTAATTTAAACCGTCGCAATTTTGTCTAAAAATAGCAGGTCGTCCCATTTAAACACGTGACGCGCTGTTGTATTACCGCCGCCATTTTGAAAAATTTCAATCTGCGTGTAAAAATCGTCGTGTAAAATGCAACTTGCGGCAAGTAAGGCAGACTTAAACCTCCTTCAACATGAACTTGTGCATCAATCCTACGTTTTTCTTGATTTTATTATTAACTACTTCAAAATTTAATTCGAATACGGCCGATTGCGGATGAAAACCGATTCTGCTGATGGTCTGAAACGTCGTACAAAATATTGTGAAAAGATCGACAATATCTACAAGTTTGTTATTGTTTTCGAAAAAAAAAATTCTACCACTTGTTACATAAAACAGGCGCCAATGAAAAAGAACAAAAGATAAAAAGATATCACATTTACGCCTAATACAAACTGTTAATCCGTAGCGATGACCCCAGGTAATTATGCATTGCAATTTTCTTGTTAATTGGACATCTTTTGACATGCATCTGACACACTGACGCCTGTTGCAAACTGTTAATAAGTAACGATAGCCCCTGCCAATTATGCATTGCTATTTTCTTGTTATTTGTTAATTAATCTTTTGATACGTGATAAACTAACATGACATGGTTTTATTCTGTAGAATTAGCATGCTCATATTGCCATAAATCAAAGATACTTATTTTGTAAAAAAAAATATACAATAATTTACGAATATTCAAATTTGATTTTCATATTCGAATATTCGACCGATTTTCGAATATTCGAACATTCGTTCCCATCCCTAATTTTTATGATACCTGGGTCAAATGATCACCACATCAAGACGATGTGCAGAACTTATGAGTCAGCCATGTTAGCTCAAGGTCAAGGTCACAACTCACGGTCAAAGGTTTTAACTCAGTATCTCAGAAACCCCTTGAAGGATTTTCAAGATACTTAGGTCAAATGATCACCCCATCAAGACAATGTGCAGGACTCGTGTCAGCTCAAGGTCAAGGTCACAACTCTAGGTCAAAGGTTTGAGCCTTCCATTTTGTGTCCGCTGTTTATCCCTTAACCCCTTGAAGAATTTTCAAATTCATTGATGTTGACATACATGGACTAAAGAATTATATTAACAATGTCAATGCTTCCACCCAATACCATCGACCCTTTCACTATCCATTACAGCGGTGGGGGATATAGCTGTCGTTCAGACTGCCTTGTTCAATTTGTATTATAAAGTAGCTCTGATATTGGAAGGATTTCTTACCTGCTCTTGTTCCATGCCGATTTCACTATTTGATTTACTGCTATTTAGTGTTTCATTTACGGCACACTTTGCTGCATTAAAAAAGTGGCCGCCAAGTGGTTAAGGTCACTGACATCAAATATGGGTTTTAGCCTTGCTTGGGGTGTAGAATTCTTCATGTAAGGAAACCAGCTGTCTGACAGAAGGTTAATGGTTCTACTCGGGTGACTGCCGGTGATTAAATAATGTGCAGTAGGGCACTTGGGGTCTTTCTACTCAGTCAGAAGCTGGAAATCACCTTATGACCTGTAACTGGAGGGAGCTTCATTCTTCTAATCTCTGACCTGCAATTACTATCAGTCAATGCATGTTATTCCAAACCATTTAGGGCCTCTTAGTCTTTATTTTCACTTGGAAATTACATTTATATGTCATATTATATAATTGAATCTTCCCACTCTATTATATATTTAAGTCAGATTTACCTTAACCTGTAATTTAAACAACATTTTACTTTCATTATTATTTCTTATCACGTGCACCCCTTTTGGGGCCTCACGAAAACTTGAAAAAGGATATTTGAGCCTGATATCCGCCCTGGCTGAATTCCATATACCCCAACGAACATTTTGATGTATGATACCATATTGAACTAAAAAATGCCTACGGATTTTTTTCTCGGGGCTTTCGCCAACTGTCTAATTACTATAGATAAAAAAAAGGATCTAAAAGATAAAGTTTACAATTCATATATTTGTATTAGTACTGCACACATTTACCAGTAAAGCATTTTGAAATGTAAACATGTCATGTAAACACACATTATTGTGGATTATGTCTTTTGACATCCTGCTGCTGACTTCTTTTGTCGGGGTTATAATTGTGTTAATTTTTTATTGGTGCGCTGTCTTCAGCTAGGGCATTGGATCCTTACGCGTCCGCACTTTGGTTAAAGTTTTGATGCACGTTATCTTTGTTATTAATTGATGGATTTGCTTCAAACTTAAAATAGTTGTTTCTCACCATCGCCCACATCATATGGCACAAGGGCTCTTGCACCAATATTTCATGAATTATTCCCCCTTTTTACTTAGAATTTCAGGTTAAAGTTTTGGTGCACTTTCACTTTATCTCAGTTATTACTAAACGGAATTGATTCAAACTTAAACTAGTTGTTCCACATCATCACCCACATCATATGACACAAGGTCCGTAACTCTGGCACCAATTTTCATGAATTATGTCCCCTTTTTACATAGAATTTTATGTTAATTTTGATGCATTTTTAGCTCACCTGAGCAATGCTCAGGTGAGTTTTTCTGATCGCTCGATGTCCGGCGTCCGTCGTCTGTCGTCCGTCTGTCGTCTGTCTGTCGTCTGTCTGTCAACATTTAGCTTGTGTATGCGATAGAGGCTGTATTTTTCAATTAATCTTCATGAATATTGGTCAGAATGATAACCTTGATGAAATCTAGGCCGAGTTCGAAAATGGGTCATCTCGGGTCAAAAACTAGGTCACTAGGTCAAATCAAAGAAAAACCTTGTGTATGCGATAGAGGCTGAATTTTTCAATTCATCTTCATGAATATTGGTCAGAATGATAACCTTGATGAAATCTAGGCCGAGTTCGAAAATGGGTCATCTCGGGTCAAAAACTAGGTCACTAGGTCAAATCAAAGAAAAACCTTGTGTATGCGATAGAGGCTGTATTTTTCAATTAATCTTCATGAATATTGGTCAGAATGATTGCCTTGATGAAATCTAGGCCGAGTTCGAAAATGGGTCATCTCGGGTCAAAAACTAGGTCACTAGGTCAAATCAAAGAAAAACCTTGTGTATGCGATAGAGGCTGTATTTTTCAATTAATCTTCATGAATATTGGTCAGAATGATAACCTTGATGAAATCTAGGCCGAGTTCGAAAATGGGTCATCTCGGGTCAAAAACTAGGTCACTAGGTCAAATCAAAGAAAAACCTTGTGTATGCGATAGAGGCTGTATTTTTCAATTGATCTTCATGAATATTGGTCAGAATGATAACCTTGATGAAATCTAGGCCGAGTTCGAAAATGGGTCATCTCGGGTCAAAAACTAGGTCACTAGGTCAAATCAAAGAAAAACCTTGTGTATGCGCTAGAGGCTGTATTTTTCAATTGATTTTCATGAATATTGGTCAGAATGATTGCCTTGATGAAATCTAGGCCGAGTTCGAAAATGGGTCATCTAGGGTCAAAAACTAGGTCACTAGGCCAAATCAAAGAAAAACCTTGTGTATGCGATAGAGGTGATATTTTTCAATTGATCTTCATGAATTTTGGTCAGAATGATTACCTTGATAAAATCTAGGCCGAGTTCGAAAATGGGTCATCTGGGGTCAAAAACTAGGTCACTAGGTCAGATCAAGGAAAAACCTTGTGTATGCAATAGAGGCTGTATTTTTCAATTGATCTTCATGAATTTTAGTCAGAATGATTACCATGATGAAATTTAGACCAAGTTCAAAATTGGGTCATCTCGGGTCAAAAACTAGGTCACTAGGTCAAATCAAAGAAAAACCTTGTGTATGCAATAGAGGCTGTATTTTTCAACTGATCTTCATGAAATTTAGCCAGAATGATTACCTTGATAAAATCTAGGATGAGTTCGAAAATGGGTCATCTGGGATCAAAAACTAGGTCACTAGGTCAAATCGAAGAAAAACATTGTGTATGCAATAGAGGATGTATTTTTCAATTGATCTTCATGAAATTTGGTCAGAGTGATTGCCTTGATGAAATCTAGTTCGAGTTTGGATATGGGTTATCTGAGGTCAAAAACTAGGTCACTAGGTCAAATTAAAGAAAAATCTTGTGTATGCGATAGAGACTGTTTTTTTTCATTTGATTTTTATGAAATTTGGTCAGGATGATTGCCTTGATGAAATCTAGGTCGAATTTGAATATGGGTCATCTGAGGTCAAAAACTAGGTCACTTGGTCAAATCAAAGAAAAAACTTGTGTATGTGATAGAGGCTGTATTTTTCAATTGATCTTCATGAAGTTCGGTCAGAATGATTGCCTTGATGAAATCTAGGTCGAGTTTGAACATGGGTCATCTAGGGTCAAAAACTAGGTCATATCTAAGAAAATGCTTGTTTTATCGCAAGAGACCAAATTTTTGGTCCAATCTTAATGAAAATTGGTCAGAATATTTGTTTCCATGAAATCACTAGGTCAAACATGTTTTACACTGTTATGGTGTGTTTCTTAGGTGAGCGACCTAGGGCCATCTTGGCCCTCTTGTTACTGTATCTCGTTTATTTCACAAGGGATTTGATTCAGACTTAAAATAATTGTTCATCATCACCAGCTACATCATTTGACACAAAGGCCATAACTGTGACACCTGTGTTTTATGAGTTATCCCCCTTTTGTACTAACAATTTCAGATAGAAGTTTTCCTCCCCCCACCCCTTTTCTACCCCTTACCACTTCCTCCCCCTCTATATTTTGCAGTAATTAATATGTACTTCTTAGATTTTTGAAGCAACCCGTCTGTAATATTTTTCCGTTACAGCTTCTTTTTGTTGTGGGCCTACTTTGCAAATGCATGGCTCTGAGGCTGTGTTTTTGCTCCGTGTTTCCAAGAAATCTACCCTTACCTATTATCTTTTGATGCACTTTCACTTTATCTCTGTTATTACCAAATGGATTTGATTCAAACTTAGATAAGTTGAACCACATCATTATCCACATCATATTATACAAGGGCTATAACTCTTCCACCAATATTTCATGAATTATACCCCCCCCCCCCCCCACCCTTTTACTTAGAATTTCAGGTTAATGTTGGCACACTTTCACTATATCTTTGTCATTACTTAGTGAATTTGATTAAAACTTAAAAAAAAATTTCCAGATCATCATCCTCATCATATGGCTTAAGGTCAGTCACTCTGGCGCAAATGTTTTATGAGTTGTATCCACTTTTTACATAGAATTAGTTTAATTTTGATGTTTTTTTATATCTCTGCTTGTACTTAATGGATTTAATCAACTTAAAATTGTTGTTCCACATCGTCACTCACATCAGACAACTCGAGTTTGATAATGCTGGCACCAGTTAATTTTGAGTTATGCCCTCATTTTACTAATAGAAATTCCGGATCGAGTTGCGATGCACTTTTGCTGTATCTCCAGTATTACTAAATAGATTTGATTAAAACTTAAAATGGTTGTTCCAAATGATTGGCCACATGATATGACACATGGTGCATTACTTTTGCAAAAGTTTTGCATGAATTATGTTCCTTTTATAGTGATTGTCTTCATCTGCATTTTAGTCATTAAACACTCCAGTGACAGCTCCAGCTTCCTCAGATGAAGCCAATTTCACTATCCAGCATCGATAGTCGAACGTGCTGTCTCCTGTGACAGCTTTTGTGTTAGTTTTGTTAGCCCACCTGAGCCAAAGGCTCATGGTGAGCTTTTGTGACCACTCAATGTCCGTCGTCCATCGTCAGTCGTCCCTCTTGCATCCGTCAACATTTTCTAAAAAAATCTTCTTCTTGAAAACCACTGGGCAGAATTACACCAAACTTCACAAGAATGATCCTTTGGTGGCCCCCTTTCAAAATTGTTCAAAGAATTGAATTCCATGCAGAACTCTGGTTGCCACGGCAACCGAAAGGAAAAACTTTAAAAATCTTCTTGTCCAAAACAGCAAGGCATAGAGCCTTGATATATGGCATGTGACATCATCTAATGGTCCTCTATGAAGATTGTTCAAATTATGCCCGGGGGGGGGGTGGGGGGGAAGGCCCAGCCCTGGGGGTCACAAATTTTACATAGACTTATATAGGAAAAAACTTTAAAAATCTTCTTGTCTAAAACCACAAGACCTAGGTCTTTGAGAATTGGTATGTAGCATTGCTTTGTGGTCCTCTATCAAAATTGTTCAAATTATAACCCTGGGGTGAAAAGAGGCCCTGCCCTGGGGGTCTGAAGTTTTACATATATAGGGAAAAACTTTAAAAATCTTCTTGCCTGAAACTGCAAGGCCTAGGCTTTTGATATTTGGTATGTTGCATTGCCTTGAGGTCCTCTACCAAAATTTTTCAAATTATGCCCCTGGGGTGAAAAGAGGCCCTGCCCAGGGGGATCTCATGTTTTACATAGACTTAATAATATGTAGGAAAAAACTTTAAAAATCTACTTGCCTGAAACTGCAAGGCATAGGCTTTTGATATTTGGTATGTTGCCTTGTTTGTGTTCCTCTACCAAAATTGTTTAAATTATGCCCCTGGGGTGAAAAGAGGCCCTGCCCTTGGGGTCCCAGATTTAACATACTCATGTAGACTTACCTATAGGGAATAAAATCTTCTTGTCTGAAAGTTCAAGGCCTAGGCCTTTGATATTTGGTATGTAGAATTGCCTAGTGGATCTCTAACAAGATTGTCCAAATTATGCCCCTGGGGTGAAAAGAGGCCCCACCCTGGGGGTCACTTGTTATATGAATATAGGAATAGATACTCAAAAATTATTAGATCATATTTCTTAGATTGCTTCATTATAATTACCTGATGACCCCAAGTGATTAGGGGGTCACTTGACTATGACCTTGACCTACTGACCTACTTCCTTGGTTTTTAAGATACGGCCTTGAAATTTGGATGACATGTACAGTTTTGCACACCAATCTTAAAACTGACTTTCATTGACCATGAATGTGACCTACTGACCTATTTTCTAATATTTTAGCATCAGTTTGCCATTTTAAACATGTGGCTGATATTACTCAGGTGAGCGATTCAGGGTCATCATGACCCTCTTGTTACTATTTCACTTGTTGGCTGTGCTATTGTGCTATTTTTAAGCACCATTGGTTCCTATTTGAAGGCTTTATCATTTTTGAATCGCAAAGTAGTTTAGGCTTCAGACCATTGCCAGGACTCATTACAGTAGGAATTATTCCCTTCAACTTGGCCCCAACATTAGCAAGCCAACTGTATATTTTTTTTATTGTAAATTGATAAACAGAAATAATGGCTCTTACTATAGGTTGATTCAGTAACCAAGAGGTGAAACAAGACTGTTGTTAGAACTACTGTATCTTGCCTTCTTTTGAATAATCATGTTATCTTACATTTTGTTCTTTAGCACAGAGGCAAGATGTAGGACGGGTCCTCCCACCAGACACCCCACCTGAAGGAGATATTTTTACTCTTGACTGCCAGGCATGTAAGTATAGGTTAATAAATTGTAGAGTGGTGCCTTTGAGTAATAATGGCCCTGGCAAGGTGATATTATATTCTTCCAGAGCCATTATCATTTAAAGGCAACACTCTCCCATTTATTTACCTGTTTATTACATTTTTACCTCTGATATAGTAAGAAAAATCTAGCCTGTCATTTTTAGCTCACCTGTCACGTAGTAACAAGGTGAGCTTTTGTGATCGCCCTTCGTCCGTTGTCTGTCTGTACTTGTACCATTATGTTATACAAACACACTTGAAGACTTTTACACAAGTTAGTGCTTTAGGGTCAATAACCCTGATGTTTAGAATACTTTTACATTAGCAGCATAGGAGTGCTTAAAGTTAATGTATACGATCCTTTAAAGTTTAATAGTAGTATTTTTGTTAAAATTTTAAATAATTGTAAATTACTAGCCTGAATGCTTGCTAACCTACTGAACGTGAATGGGGGCATAGGCATTAAGAATTGGAACAGTTTGTCTGTACCAAGCGCCTAGCAAACAGGCTCCGATACTCTCGGCTCTGTGGTTAGCATTTGTAAAATCTTAAATTTTAAAACTTATTATTTATGTTTTTTGCTATATTTACTAAATCATGGACAGACTTTACTTTCATAGTCTATTCAAAGTATAGGATAATTTTCAAATCTGGTGCTATCAGCTATGCAAGTTTGATAAAGCGAGGAGTGGAAAACTCGCAAGGGTCTGTATCTTTGTCCCCATAATGGCCAGTTTCAAATTTTATGAAAAAAAGTACTGTTAACTTACACAAATCTGTTTATGCATGTCAGGCATGATTATCTGTGAAAATTTCAAATTAGTGGTGTGAAAAGTTAGACATGCAGTATTTTATTTACTTATTGCATATTTAGTACAGATGAATCTTAAATTTTAATAAAGTAGATGTATTAGGTGATAAGTTAAACACACAAGATTCATATACATGTTTTACCACTACACCTTGCCTCATGTATATATTGAAAAAATTAGTAGGACTTGGCTGGATTTAAAGTTTTCAGTTCAAAATTTTGTTGTTTCATTGATGTTGATTCCTGGAAATTTAAAACCTAAATGAGTTAGACACAACAGAATTTATACACTACATAGGCATGTCTATCATTTCAGAAGGAAAAATTGATATATGTATATATCATTAAAACTTTGTATAACACTGAGTAATTTGGCCCCTTTCAACCTTCCATAGGACAGGTCCCCCCACCCCCACTCCTGTCACTATACATTATACATGGTTTCATGACTCTAGACACATATGCAACACAAACGTTTAAGAGCTTTAAATTCATATAAATTAATTATACCTTGTATGAGTCTTAATCATGATATGAACTTGTGCACCTCCTATTTTTAGCTCACCTGAGCACAAAGTGCTAAGGTGAGCTTTTGTGATCGCCCTGTGTCTGTCGTCCGTCATCGTCTGTCCGTCGTCAGTCGTCCGTCATCAACAATTTGACTGTTAACACTCTAGAGGTCACAATTTTGACCCAATCTTAATGAAACTTGGTCAGAATGTTACCCTCAATAAAATCTTGAACATTGAGTCATCTGGGGATAAAAACTAGGTCACCAGGTCAAAAAAAAAAGGAAAAGCTTGTTAACACTCTAGAGGTCACAATTATGGCCCAATCTTAATGAAACTTGGTCAGAATGTTACCCTCAATAAAATCTTGGGTGAGTTTGATATTGGGTCATCTGGGGTCAGAATCCAGGTCACCAGGTCAGATTAAAGGAAAAGCTTGTTAACACTGTAGAGGCCACATTTATGACTGTATCTTCATAGAAGTTGGTCAGAATGTTACTCATGATGATCTTAAAGGCCAGTTTGAATCTGGGTCATGTAGGGTCAAAAACTAGGTCACCAGGTCAAATCAAAGGAAAAGCTAGTTAACACTAGAGTCCACATTTATGACCATATCTTAATGAAACTTGGTCAGAATGTTGATCTTTTGGTCAAGTTCGAATCTGGGTCATATGGGGTCAAAAACTAGGTCACCGGGTCAAATCAAAGGAAAAGTAACACTGTAGAGGCCACATTTATGACTGTATCTTCATAGAAATTGGTCATGATGATCTTAAAGTCCAGTTTGAATCTGGGTCATGTAGGGTCAAAAACTAGGTCACCAGGTCAAATCAAAGGAATAGCTAGTTAACACTCTAGAGGCCACATTTATGACCATATCTTAATGAAACTTGGTCAGAATGTTGATCTTTTGGTCAAGTTCGAATCTGGGTCATGTGAGGTCAAAAACTAGTTCACCAGGTCAAATCAAAGGAAAAGCTTGTTAACACTGTAGAGGCCACATTTATGACTGTCAGAATGTTACTCATGAT
>NW_026461031.1:0-31528 GCF_021730395.1 Mercenaria mercenaria | reverse complement strand
CCATACATGCGCTAAGAAACAGTTCTATCTTATTTGATCTAAATTTTACAATAAAATACATCTAAGAACCGAACTAATTTATAGCTAACCGTGTTTGAACACTAGGAGGGTTACGAGGGTAGGATAGTAGGAGGGTAGGAAGGTAGGATAGTAGGAGGGTAGGAGGGTAGGATAGTAGGACAGTAAGAGAGTAGGATAGTAGGAGGGTGGGCAGTAGGAGGGTAAGATAGTAGGAGGATAGGATAGTAGGAGGGTAGGAAGGTAGGAAAGTAGGAGGGTAGAATAGTAGGACTGTAGGAAGGTAGGATAGCAGGGCAATAGGAAGGTAGGATAGTAGGGCAGAAGGAGGGTAGGATAGTAGGAGGGTAGGGAATAGGATAGAAGGAGGGTAGGATAGTAGGAGGGTAGGACAGTAGGAGGGTAATATAGTAGGAGGGTATGCTAGAAGGATGTGAGGGTAGCGACAGAAGGATAGTGGGACGTCAATATGTAATCCTGCAATCCCAGCATAGTGCTTTGATAATTCTGCGAGGAGCGAAGGGTAGATTTTAACAAAACAGTATTCCATATATAGTGGCATTTCTTTTAAAAGTAGATCGCTGGATATATAAGTTTTAAAATTCCATGTTCTTTATTACTGCACGTACGTAACGTCCTGTGTTTAAAACAACGTAAAAAGTTGCAGCTGAATATGATAATGTCAAAACCATTTTGTTCACGCATATAACCACTTCAAATCCTGCCACTTTTTTGCGTTTATGTAATTTCTATCACCTACTTACGATTAGTATACACTGTTGTCCTTTTCTTCCAATGTTTTCTCTTTTAAATTGGAATCTGTTTAACGTTGTCATTTATACTCACAGTATTGTGCAGAATTGTCATGAAGATTCAAAGCGTGTGTAATTTTATGTTTTAAATTTGATCCTGTTTTATTTTTGTCCTGGGGATTCATTATTCTTTCTTAATTTTTCCGTAAATTCCTCATAACAACAAAGTCTCATTTCATTCGCGCTTTCTACGCTACCTGGCGTTGCATTAACTTTTAGCCTGCTCAATTTTTAAAATGGACTGGTCTCTCATTCTGTTTGGGCAATGCCATTTATCATTCGGAGGGATGTTCACTGAAAATTTACTGACTGAATAGCGAACAGATGTGCAGGCTAATTTTGGTCTGCACTGGCCGCAAAGGCAGATCACTTGCCGCCAGCAGGCTAAAGGTTACTAGCTCTTGTGTTGACGTAAAGTCTTTTTTCAAGCTATATTTGAGAGTTTTCCTAATTTTTTCAGCTCATATCCCTGCAGTATAATTGCTTTATTCGTAACACAGATGGGAAAATTTGTCCAAAATCCCAATACGTTTTTAATATACGTAGAGCTGTATTTGGTGCGGTTGTTATTAGTCCCTCCTAAATTAACAGGGCATTTGGGTAATGCATAGCCACAATTTGCCCGATGTTTAGAGAAAAAGGGCGAAACATAGCCAATATTTTCCCATTATTTAGAGAAATGGGGCAATATATATCTAACATCTGCCCAATATCTAGATAAATGGGGCAATATATAGCTAACATTTGCCCAATATTTAGAGAAATGAGGCAATATATATCCAACATTTGCCCAATTTGTAGAGAAATCGGGCAATGCATAGCCAACATTTGCCAAATATTTAGAGAAGTGGGGCAAAACATGGCCAATATTTGCCCATTATTTAGAAAAATGGGGCAATACATAGCCCATATTTGCCCAATGTTTAGAGAAATGGGGAAGTACATAGCCAATCTTTGCCCAGTATTTAGAATGGGACAATAGCTGTAATAGTTAGCCATCAGTGTCCAATAATTTATATAAGACAGTCGCTTCTTAATGATTTACGGATATTTTCATTGTTTGTCTTCTTATTTTTATGCCGGGATGTCATGTTGTATCCCATGTTTTCCTTGCACTTTGACTCCTCTCACCCACCAAACTTCACTCCGCCACCCAACTTTACGCATACGCTCCTACTCCACAAATAGTCGGTCAATGATACCAGACTTTAAACGTGTTCAACGTTGGTTTTGACATAATTTGATGTGTAGACGGGTACATTACTAGTATCTCCGAGTATCGAGTAGTTTATTTGTACAGCCTCTTTAATATCGAGATATATCGTGTTCTCACGTGAGAACTTTATTCAAATAAACGCACCTCCCACTGTGTGCAGAGTGTCACGTATTATTCAATGAATGTTAGTTTTGTACAGATTTTTTTATAGGTTGAAGGTGTGGATCTAGCTCGACGGTAATATTAGGCCGAGTGACCGCAAAACAGTTACCCGAGAGCCAGATATTTCCGTCTGCACCTTCAGCTAGTGATATATTCTTTTAGTTGCATGCCGAATTAATAAAAGAAATGAAGTAAAACGAACGCTTTTTTTAGCACAATTCTGTTATAGAAGCTTATGAATTTACGCATTCATTCATGAATTGCAGCACGTGAGTCGTCTTACACCCCAGGGTAAGCTCCGGCAAAATCTCGGGAAAATCCTGTCTGGCATGCAAGATGAGTATTTATTATATACCTATATAAATTCGGTAAAAATCTGCTTGTATTTCACAATTAAATATAAACAGACAAAAATTCCGTATTGTACCTTTTAAATTCCATATTGTACCTTCCGTATTTCATGCTGCCGGACTATTTTCATAAATATGCATGACCCGACACATTTCTATAAACAGCGCACATAAAAACTTCACTAAGTTCCATTTAATATCGATGAACATCGAAGATTTCGTTCAAGAACAAAACAAGAATCAAAATGGTAAAGGTATATAATAAAAGGATCATTATAACAGTAGCTAGATCTGGGACTTTGTATTCGGCTCGAGTGGATTTTGCAAGGTCGGATCACACTCGGCGCTTGCGCGCCTCGTGAGATCCGATCTGGCAAAATCCACTCGAGCCGAATACTGCATCCCAGATCAATCTACTGTTATAATAACCCTGTTATATATATATAATGAACAAAATCTTCTTTTTTTGTCTCATGACAATGAACTGTTCACACTAGGTACACATGTGGCTACAGATGTCTGTGTAGCAAAATGCGATTTTATTTGTATAAATACGGTAACGTGAATTTTTAAATTGTAATGTTACACGTTCATTGTGAAATAGTTGCATCCTTCTTAGGTCCCATAGTTTGTCCACCATTTTGTTTCTACAAGAAGTAATTATTATTTACGGATAATGGCTCAGGTAAATTTTACTCATTGCATAGTTAAAAAAATAAATGACACAGGAATTTGAAATCAAGGACCTCGCTTCACAGTCATTAGTAATATAATATACATTTGTATATGCGTGACTTGATTTTATGTCAGTAGGAAATTGCATTTATGTCGTAACAGTACACGTTAAAGGGAAGTTTTTTATTGTCGATATTTAATTATTTTGGATTATGGCGCAGCCGCAGGTAAAATTTTCATTTTTCGTTTTTTGATAGGGTATTACATTTGTACAGAGCAAGGTCTTTGCTTGTGTGTGTGTTTTTACGTAATACTGTTACCGCCCATCAAGTTTTTCACCTCACAGATTGACGACAAATTACCACTTGTTAATGTTGCTTTTACTAAATGTTTTGTCGTACCTGGCATTCCATACAGAGTTATCATTTTCCACTTCCGCTTCGCAAACTTGTGGGTGGGTGAAGGTATCGTCTCAATTTTTACTTACGCGGAGGAGAGATATTGTTTGTTTGTTTGTTTGTTTTTTGGTTTAACGCCGTTTTTCAACAGTATTTCAGTCCTGTAACGGCAACCAGTGTTCCTGGATTCTATACCAGTACTAACCTGTTCTCTGCAAGTAACTGCCAACTTCCCCACATGAATTATCAGAGGTGGAGGACGAATGATTTCAGACACAATGTCTTTTATCATATCGTCACGGAGAACATACGCCCCGCCCGGGGATCGAACTCGCGACCCCGCGATACTGACCTGTGCAAAAATTATCACAATATCGCGATTCGCGTACAATTAGTTGGGCTAAGTAAGGGTTAACTTTTTTCTATTGCATCTACAACGGAAACGTTGACTAATTTTTTTTTATTGTTTTGAGGTGTACTTAAATTGAAGGATTGTCAACGTTTTTATATGTTCTTTTAAATAGATGTGTGGTATGTCACGGTCGGTGAGTCTCTATACATATAAACCAATCCCAGTCTCCATACAATTACGAGGAAAAACGCATTCATTTAAGTATTTAACTGGCCTTAAAATCTTGAAAGACCGATATACGGTACACGTAGTTAAGACGACCTATATTTTAGATATAAAATTTCTGATATACGATGTCAAATATACATACATGAGTGTAATAATTATGCAAACAACTAATCTTTAGCCTGCTGGCGGCAAGTGATTCTGCCTTTGCGACCAGTGCAGACAAAGGATGTGCAGGCTGATTATTGTCTGCGCTG
The DNA here is from genome assembly GCF_021730395.1 of Mercenaria mercenaria. Classification (NCBI taxonomy): domain Eukaryota; kingdom Metazoa; phylum Mollusca; class Bivalvia; order Venerida; family Veneridae; genus Mercenaria; species Mercenaria mercenaria. The sequence goes on along the minus strand of NW_026461031.1, from coordinate 27,063 downwards.
TTCGCTATTCAGTCAGTAAATTTTCAGTGAACACCCCTTCTAATATAGAAGTGGTACTACCAAAAGTGAATGATGGACCAGTTCCTTTTAGAAATTTAGCAAGGTAAACTTTAAGAAAATAGTGAATTAATTTAGTAAACGCATATCTGTCGTAAGACCACAGTTAGTTTTACTATATGTTCTATATAGACACTGGATACTTTTGCAAGTTTGCATGCTTTCCAAACCACCTAACAATACCTGCGCTCAACAGAACTATTCAAGAGAAAAAGATCCAGCCACAATAAACATGGGATTGACAGGTTTTCCTACCATTTCGAACCAAATCACATGCGTTTATACTCTCCTGATGGCCGTAAACAGGCAAAATTGGACCTATCAAAAAGTCATGTTATGCATATTCTGACATTCTCATTCTGTCAAATTGGATATGTACCTACTACTTCATATCTCCTCCATTTATTGCAGGTCTTTCACTAAAAAATTCACCAAATATTCAACATCAAACAGATGAACTATTTTCCGCGTAACCACTTTCTTATTGTAGTCAACCAAGGGCAAATAACTGTGATCTTGTGCCTATTATAAATCGTGATATTGCTTGGGCAGTACATTGAAATACAGCGTATAGAAAGCAACATAACCTGCATTTTAGTTAAGTTTGCTGTAGCCTTTTTCGTTATAAATCCTGTTGCTTAACAGATTTATTACAGAAAAAAATATTTATGTAGAAACATAAGACATTTCAATTAAAAAAAAACATTTAAAAGCATAATGTTAGCTTATGATGTTACAGAGTTCGTGTTTTCATGTAACAGAAAATGAATACCTTCAGACAAATTAATTTCCTTTTGTTTTGAAACTTAATTCCGCCATAAAAAGACAGCCAAATATTTTGAAAACAACAACAACTCATGCGCGTAGCGTGGCATACCCGGTTACTCTGCTGAGTATCATTTAAAATCCAACAATAAAAAAATAAAAAGGCTAAAAACTCCATGGAAGCAATAAAAACTGATCAGGAGTGGGTATGGAGGTAGGGACAATGTCATAGCATATGAGTATGCTGTTGTCTTGGTCCTTGACTTTGTTATATTTTTATGACGGCAGACTGCTGTTACTCTTTTACCAAAATTTCTATCCAAATTTTTAAATGTTTTTTTTCTTGCTCCAGTTGTACTTGTTATTGTAAAACCTTATTTAAATCTAAATATATTTAAAATTCTAAATACATATATGATTTTACATGCATATATATATACTGTAGCTGCTATTGACTATAAGAACAATTGCTTAATGGCAAGTGTTCATCACTAGTAAAATCTAGAAGGATCAAAAACTGTTTCTGTAACAACTATGAATTCCCAAGCATTATTTCCTAATTCGCTACGTTCACTAAAATATTATCTATCCCATAATCAAAGAGAATCAACGGGAGTAAAAAGAACAGATTCATAAATTAACATTTAGGCTTTGTTATCCGCATTGCCATAGTGTAACACTCAGCTTAGTCATATAAACTATCAATTCATTAATTTCTACGTTAGGAATATACTTTCCGGGTCATTTTGCTGCGAGGTACCTACTCAGTCCTACTTCACTCCGTCGTGGGAGGGGGTAGTATAAAGAAACCAAGTTTCAACACCAGTCACCTTCTTCTTATGCTCTGACACCCATTTCCCAAAATTTATTGCCGAAAAAATACATTCAATCAAAATTATTTAACGCGTGAAATAATTAATTATACATCATACACCTCGATACCTTTGCAATACGGTAATACCCCTAGAATACACATATATAATAAATGCTCATAACTAGCATTTACGGTAAATTCTCTTTTTAATTATTGCAGTTATAGGAAAATGTTGTAAGCATTATATTGATTTCTAGACCAAGGTAATTTTTGCCATCTGTTGCATGTCGCATGTATGCATGTTGCATGTTGCATTTACTTATACAAAAAAAAAAAAACTTATACAATTTCCGTGAAATGAGCCATATTGTTCATGTTTTAGGCGAAGGACGTCAGATTACACGTGCAATCTCGCGGAAAGGGCCGCCATTGATATTATTACTGCAATGTTGTTTATACGAAAATTACGAGCATCAGTATAAGGTCCTCTTCCAAATTTATTTATATAGGAACTTGAGCCCTATTAGGGACCACTATAGCTAAAAGTAGATATGCCTTTCTTCGCATTAACCACTAAAATGTAATGGATTTTTATCAAACTCGATGTGTAACAATATCGTAAGGTCTCCTGCTATTTTGTTACAAATGGGGATAGGGACCAATTTAGCTAAAAATATAAACACGTTTAATGACCTCTTCTCATGAACCGCTTCATGAATCTTCATCAAACTACTGCTGTAATTATTCGTCTAAGGATAAACGAAACAAAATTGCAACCCTACGAAACCCTTGCGAAAAAGTAAAAGAGAACCATTTAAATTGTTAAAGTGCGGTGTTTAGTTTTGCATTTTGAAAAATATTAGATGAAAGATGAATGTTAGATGAAAAATTCATAAACTTCTTTCCTTATTACAATTCGCCGACCATCATTTTTAAAGATATTTCTTGTTATATCTAATATCGAGGTATGGTACATTTATTACAAACAATAAACTAAAACAATAGAAATTCTTACGTGACTTAAGTGAGCTCAACAAAGCAATTTCAAATATTTAAATACGGAATGTGAAATAAGTTACACACTACAATGTCCTACTTATATAGTTACTAAAAAATGCATATGCATAATGGAGAAAATAAAATATATTTGACAGATTGCGAAAACTAATGACAATTAAATTTTTACACATGACTCATGACCTAGTTTAATGTTTGCTGTTATTCCTACCGGCCGGTTTGATTTTCTTAAAATGTCTCTTTTATGAACATTAAGGCAAGAAAACCTACATATGTGCTAATAAGGTGTCATATTTGGAACAACATGAATTATTTGCTTCTAAAGTGAAAGAAATTGTAAATGTTAGTGATCTTCACTGTATGCTCAATGTAAGTTTTTTTTTACATCAAATTGAAGAAGAGAAATTGATGTATACTGTCATATCTGCTATTTTAAGAAATATTTTAAATTAACCATTGAAACATTTTTCTCTATATAAGCTATTGCTCGTAGGTTTATCAGTTGAATAAAGGGGAGAACTTACTATGATATGACAATTCAAATATAACAAAAGCTGGGGATGAAAGTACCTGGATATGATGACTAAACATACTGTTAGTTGTACCCATTACGAACGGGTGGCCACTTGAAACGATAGATTGTTGACATTTGATAAAGAAGTGGGCAGTTTGTGCGAGGGTTGATACATGAAAAGATAACCGTGCACTTTATTATATGAGCCGTGCCATGGGAAAACCAACATAGTGGGTGTGCGACCAGCATGGATCCAGACCAGCCTGCGCATCCGCGCAGTCTGGTCAGGATCCATGCTGTTCGCTAACAGTTTCTCCAATTCCAATAGGCTTTAAAAGCGAACAGCATGGAGCCTGACCAGACTGCGCGGATGCGCAGGCTGGTCTGGATCCATGCTGGTCGCAAAGCCACTATGTTGGTTTTCTCATGGCACGGCTCATATACAGTTTCAGTTTAAGAGGATCGCACATTTTATGTGTTGTTGTTTCTAAGTCTCTCGAAATAGTTAAGGTGGTCGCATGGTAATTTGAAACAAGGGTGTCCACTTAATATTAAGAGCTTAATAAATATTGAGGGGGCCTCCGAGGCCGAGTGGTTTAGGTCGCTGACTTCAAATCACTTGCCCCTCATTGATGTGGGTTCGAGCCTCATTCAGAGCGTTGAATTCTTCATGTGAGGAAGCCATCCATTTGACTTACGCAAGGCCGGTGGTTCTTCCCAGGTGCCCATTCGTGATGAAATAATACACGGAGGGCACTCCGGGTCTTCCTCCACCATCAAAGCTGGAAAGTCGCCAAATATCCTATAATTGTGTCGGTGCGTCGTTAAACCCAACAAGATAAAAATAAATTAATAATCAACATTGACCTAGCCATTTGATACGAGTGTTGATATGAGAGTTGTCACTACGGTTATTTAATGCAAGTGTGGTCGCGTCAAACAAACGACTGATACAAGGTTAATGATGTGGGTATATATTAGTAGATGTGAGGCCGATTGACGTGACGAGGTTGGTCATTTTACACGATGGGCTGACACTCCATATGTTGAGACTTAGTTCGAGGGTCGACTTGAGGTTGGTTATCACTTAATTCGAGGCTGGCCATTCAACACAACTGGCCTGTACTTGATTTAAGTGCCGTGTAGCGGCTGTTAAAAACTCCCCCGTACTATGATTCAGTGTTGTTATACTTTCTGTCCCTTTTAAAATTATGGAGTTCATACAGGTTTACTACTATAATATGGTTCCATTTAAGCAGGTAGTAGGGAACGTGAGGGGTATTACATATTTCATTGCCTGTCATGAATAACCGAAAAAACCAAGTCTGCTTTTTAGCTCGTCTGATTTAAAAAAAAAAATTCTACGAGGTATTGTCGTCACTTGATCGTCGGCATCGAAACTTTGCACACTTGTTTTTCATAATTAGGTAATTTAGTAGGCAAAGAACCATAACTCTGATATGCATTTTGTCAAAATTATGGCTCTTTTTGTACTTAAAAATTCTGAATTACGAATGTATAACACTTTTCTTACATACTGACCAGCACTTGCAGACGAGCGATGGCACCCGTGCGTGGGGCTATTGTTTGTTTGGTTATGTTCTATACTTCAAAATTTTAACGATCTTTTTTTATAGATTTTATTGTCACTTGATTTGAAGTGTTACACTTAATACATGTGTGGTCTTGTACAGCAAAATGAAAATCGGAGGTGTAGGAAAATTGTGACGTTCCTATAGACATTAACCAATGGCTCAAATGCAGAAAAAGTTAACGTTCATTTAATTTAAAGATTTAATGTGAGAGTGGGCTATCAAGGACTGTGAAACGTTTCTATGTGAGACGCTGAGAGAAGAGCATGTTTATTTTGTATTTCGTTTCTGCTTTCAGGTCGGTCAGTGGTCCCATTCCCTGTTTGGATGCTTTGATAATTTCGGGACGTGTATTATAACGTACTTTGTACCTTGTGTGACCTTTGGTCAGACTGCGGAGGCAATCGGTGAGGGCAGCTGTGTTACATGCGGTAAGTTATCAAGTCATATATTTAATAGAAAGACCACATGCTGTAAACTTAAGATTTTCTTCAAGTTGGGTCACTTTCGGTAAGTTACAGATCTATACGGCAGACCACTTGCTGCAGGTTATTGTTGTAAGTTTAAATATGTGCCATTTGCTGAAAGTTATAAATCCTTAAGAAATGCCACATGCGATAGAATTGGTCACTCTTAGTAAAAATAAGTCTATAAGACAGGCAACTGCTGTGTGTTTACAGGCATCAAAGATATGTGTCTCTTACTGAAACTTCAAGATCTATAAAGATTAACCACTTGCAGAAATCTTATAAATTGATAAAACAGGCAGCATGCGGTAAGTTTTACTAATAAAAAAGATCAGTTTACGTAAGTTAAAGATCTTTAAGAAATGCTTCTTGCTGTTCTTTATTATTATTATACCAGATTTATATAGCGCCCTTTTCATGATCAATTTCACGTTCAAAGGTGCTTTACTTAGTTCAACAGGGCGCATAATTCATTCTCTACTGGTTCTTTAACGTGTCCAGTGTATAGCACTGATACACAAGGATTGCCTGCGTTCCTGACCTAGTTGGGTGAGAAATACTGGAAAGCGTTTCTGAAAATTCCCGAGTAGCTGCCGGGTGTCGAACCCCCGACCTCAGGATTGGAAGGCCAGTGTGCAAACCACTGAGCCATCCGTCCCTCTTTATTGATTTATTACATAGGCAGCTTTTAGTAAGTGATAGTATGCTTTCAGTAAGTTATATGTATATTAGATATGTCAAATGCTAAAATTATACATCTTAAAGATTGGCCACTTGCCGTAAGTTATGAATTGCTTAAGTTATAGATCCTTAAGATGGACACTTGCTGTAAGTTATGAATTTATGTTAGGTCTGTTTCGGTAAGCGATATATTCAAAAGTGATATAATACGTAGAGAGACATTGCTTTATAGATTTGTATGATAGATAGAAAAAGCTGCATTTCTTTCGTTTCGTTTAAATTTTGAAATAAAGAAAAAGGAAGTTGTAATATGATAAAGCTCGAAAACATCACGTCCTTTATAAAATTCTTGCTTGATATTTAAACGAATCTTACTCTTGGCGTGTATATTTAGAGCGTGTCCGTTTAAAATACCTGTTGATGATAATGCATTTTAGTTTAGTGTGAGGCTACTTTTGCTCAACCCTTAACATGCTGTACACAATTGATTCTGCCTTTACGACCACTGTAGATCATGATCAGCCTGCACATCCTTTTAATAGTTAATGGTACTGTCCACATGGAAATATTGACAAGTTTATTGTTGAAATTTAGCAGGATAAGGGTTAAACGCTTGATTCACAGTTTGGATTTTTTTTATGCGTTTATCATCAATATTTCTTATCCAGGGCTTGCTTATTTCGTGCCGATACTGAACATCATCACATGGCTGAATATCAGAGGAAAGATAAGGGAGATGAAAGGTATAGAGGGATCTACAGTCAATGACTGTCTGACCATATTGTGTTGTCCCCTTTGCGCACTCGTCCAGGAAGCACAGGAAGTTCAAGGAGGCGGTCCAAGCGCACAGAGCATGTCCAGAGAATAACCGGAACCGGAAGTTGAACACTCATTTTGTAAAATAACCGTTAGTTTTTTAATGTGTTATTTGCAGTTGTTATAATGGTCGCACGATAAATATTTCCATTAACACCACAAGAGACTATTGGATATTCTTCCGGTCTTTAGTTACATTTTTCAGTCAATGATTGTATATTACCATGAGAATTATTGATGATATATATAACAATCATGTACTCGCCATTTTACAGACTTCTGACACTGTTAACCTGGCTCATAATCGAACTATACATGTATTCTTTTAGTGGAACGCTTGTGTGTGTGTGTGAAAGCTGTATAAGTGAAATAGTTTCACCATGAATAAATACATTCCCCTTGAGCATCATGATTTCAAATGAAATTGTTTAATGTATTTTTAAGTAGTATTTTGTATAAATAAAGCATTCCCATGAGTGTTATGTGACATTTCTTAATACCGAGGAATGTTTAAGGTGATAGACGATATATTTCGTGTTTTTTTTTCAGTTATGCTACATAATGTCATTTAAACAAAATCTCGATATGTTTAACTTTCATGAAAGATGATCCCCCCGTTAAACAAAATCACAAGATTGTTTGATAATGTGTTGTGGTTTACCGTCATACAGGTGACCTATATTCATGCGAAACCCGGAAGATTTACCTGCTCGTTTGTACTGCAAAAAGAAAAAGAAATTTACCTGATATGAAAATTAAATAATATAAGAAAATAAATGTTGTTTTTCCCCCTAATGTCTATTTAATCACGTAACTATTTAGCTTCAGCTTTAAGAATAATATAAGATTCTTTCACTATTTATAGGGCAGGTGGGAATATCCGGCTTGCGGGTAACTGTTCAACCTCCGCGCAGGAATATTGTCGGCGCAGTAACACTGCGGTGGAGTTTGGTAAATGTTTAGACGTTGACGAGGCTCTGCTGTGTTACCGCGTAAACAGTTACCCGGGAGTCTTCTGTCTTTCACTTTACCTAACTTGTATAAAAAAACTTAAGACTTTTAACAAGTAATATAAAGTACATAGAAAATTCTGATTATCTCTGATTTGAGTGTAATTATAAGGGTATATGGTCATGAATGTAACTTAATCCAGATATTTAGATTTACAAATCTTCCTGTATGTAATTAAGTTTACGACAGTTTAATTCTGTCATCTTTTTAGATTTAAAAGCTCAATAAGGTAGGTCATGTATGAAACTAAATATTTTACTAGATTTACAAATTTACCAATATTTAATTAATTTACAAGAACTGTATAGTATTTTTGAAACGACATTTTAGGTATAGGTTAGTGTTTATTAGTAAGCATAAATTTTGTTATCAAATTAAATTGGTCTGGCGTGGCGCAGACTATAGTCAAAGTGTCAAGCACTATTTTACTAAACATGCATTATTATTTTACTGCTTTCTCTGTTTGTTAAACAAATAAAACATGCACAAATTCTAAATGGCCAATTTTTGGGCCATGCTATTAAAACATAACTGACACTTTTACTCATATTTTTTCAAATAGATCTAAATGATGAGCACCCTTCTATGAGAAAACCAACATAGTGTGTTTGCGACCAGCTTGGATCCAGACCAGCAGTCTGGTCAGGATCCATGCTGTTCGCTTTCAAAGCCTATCGGAATTAAAAGAAACTGTTGCGCAGACTGGTCTGGATCCGTGCTGGTCGCAAACGCACTGTTGGTTTTCTCATGGCGCGGCTCAATTGTTAACAGTAGTAACATGTACCACAACTATTTGTTTGTCTGGGTTTAGTTATGCTTTATAGTTTCAAAACCTGAACTTAGTCAGTGTTCATAAATTATAAAGTTTATTTTTATAATTGCAAAAAAGATATATGTTAGTAAATTTATTGAGAGTAGGAAACCATTTGCACCTAAGCTTTCATATTAATGGTTTTATCCAAAAAATACTTTTAAGTAACACATGTATGATAGAAAAAGAAGGGGAAAGATAACGAGATGATGGCATTAAACATCATGGTAGGAACGAATCATAAATAAAAATAAAATTTAATTTAAATGATTATAAAGTCTGCATTACTTTAGTAGTATTTGTTTAATATGTATCCATCAATGACAGTTTAGACAACTTTAAATTCTTTTCCTCACTTTTATTAACGTAATATTTAGATATTAAAATCTTAAGAAACATGGAAAAATTAAAGTAGCAGTGACTTAAAGCATTGGTTTGTACTCTATATTTTGACTTATGTGGTTAAAATATACCCGGGGAAAATTAACAAATGTTAAACTGAAAACCAAAATACTTCATAAATAAATATAAGGTTTAATTTTTTTTGTATCTGTTTTCTTAAAAATGTGTATGCATGTTAATACAGGTAAAAGAGTTTTATTGTTCTTTACACTTTTTAAACATTCGATCCCTATAAGCAGTAGTCAACAAATATATAACCACTAAAATATACGTTCATCAGATCATGGTTTTTCTCTAAATCTATTTAATTCTAAGGTCAGAAAGAGGTTGCACCCTGGCCATCGTTCTTTTAACGCTTTTAATACACGCGCACTAAGCGAGAACAGTTGGCGATTTTTATTATTAAAGACAAAAATATCGACATATGTTTTGTTACACGAAACACAACTCGAAAATAAAATCAAGCATGGCAGTTAGAACAGGGTTCTGAAATACACTTTAGTGGGTACGTGGGGGGTGGGGGAGGATTCCTTCTTCGATTGAGTTATAAGTACAACGGAAATAGAAAAGGGGAGGGCGCTCACTTTAACCATTATCTACTTAGTAACACAAATTACAGTAAATAAATATTTATGGGCCACACAGAGACGAAACCTCTTCATTAAACTTTCTGATTATTTAAACAAAAACTTTATCCTAAGAAGTGATTGGAACTTACCTTTAAATCAGGAGAAAACTCTAATGAATTTTGCAGACGAGTGTTAAAATCAATAATTGATGACACATGGAGAAATTTTAATTCAAACGAGAAAATATTTACATCTAAGCATTAAAATCAGAGAACTGTACTATTTTTTCATATCTAAATTATAACATTTTATTTATAGCATATAAAAAGAAATAAACTAGAGCTGCTTTTGAGAAAAGCGCGTGTCTCCCACAACTGCTTAATTTTAATCATCTGAATAGTTATGTATCCGAGTCAACCATGCAACAATGACTTAGAGTGCGGATACTGGCATCAACCATGTACCAATGACCTAGAGTGCGGATACTGGCATCAACCATGCACCAATGACTTAAAATACGGATACTGGAATCTGTGTACAGAGCGATTTTCGGTAATTCAAGGGCCATAATTCTGAAGTGCCTGGGCCGATTTGGCTACTAGTCGAACTTGGCCGAGGATTTACTAGTAATGTCAAACACATTTTGTACAAGTTTGATGAAGATCGGATGAGAAATGCTCGACTTGAGTGCGGACAATATAAATTTGTGACAGACAGACAAACTCACGGACACACAGACAGGAGTAAATCAATATGTTTCCCACCAAAAATGGTCTGACATCAGGCCACTCAAATGTTAGAATTTTATTAAAGGTTTAGAAAGTAATGGGATGCGAAAGGATATTTAAAACCAATAACACCGTATATCAATACCGGAAGATAAACGATCCGAACATAGATCTACAAATATTGTTGAACAAATAAAAGAAACATAAGAAACGAGACATTCAAATACTGCATCAGCCAATGGAAAGCAGAAAATAGAAGAATACAAGAGCTGAAACGTACGGTATGAAATAAACAAATTAATGACATATTTTACAGAAAGTAAGGACGAAAATAATTTACAAGAATTAACCATAATTTAAACTCAGAGCAAATCTATGAAAGTCATATAAATGGAAACATCACAATATTTTTACGCCGGCGGAAATAGCCTGCCAGTCCTATGAAACAAGTTGTACGCTCTAATGTTGAGTATCGTGAGCTCTTCTTAGATGTACTTTTTTCTCATGTAGGTATTTGTAAGGGAGGTTGTGGTCAGGATAGGGCAACGAAGGAGGCAAGGCAGTGATACATTCAGACATCTCATTTATTCACATAAAAAGCATCATAACAAACATCGCCAATATAGTCATACATACAAGGGACTATAATTACATAATTTTTTATCGCCCTTTAAAGCAAAAAAGGTGTCTTAACCTTCTCTAATTATCAGCACACGGTACCTTTTAGCTTTAAGTGGGCGATATAAGTTATATCCAGAAACCACTCTAGTTATGGGAACTGCCTACTTCTTTAATGTAACTTGCATGTTTATATCTAGGATCTTTAACACTATTTATAGTGGACAACTGTTTCTGTAAGATATCCAGGTAGCGTCTCTGAAGTGGACAATAGAATTGACAAGATCCTAGAAAATCTGGGCTATTTATAAGAAAATGTCAACAAGAAACGTGAAAAAACAAGTCTATCCATATGATGTCACAACGTGTCCACCTAATCGAACCCACAGTCTCCCACACACGAAGCCGGCACTCTACCATTAGGCTACAGAGGCGGTTTATGAAAAATGGAAAACGCCTCGGAACAGATGGAACAAGAGTTGTCACAGGAGTGACTGACAATACCCCCACAATATGGCCCTGTCACAGAACTAAGCCAATGTCGAAGCCAAACTTGCTTGAACTTTGACCTACTGACCTAAAAATCAATAGGGGTCATCTGCTGGTCATGATCAACTTCCCTATGAAGTTTCATGACCCTCGGCCAAAGAGTTCTCAAGTTATTGTACGGAAAAGGTTTAAATGTTCAGGGTGACTTTGACCTTTTGAACTCGAAATCAATAGGGGCCATTTGTTGGTCATGAGCAACCTCCCTATTAAGTTTTGTGATCCTAGGCCCAAGTATCTGAAGTTAATGTTCCAGATCACTGTGACCCTGACTTCTGACCAACTGACCCCACATGCATGCATGTAGACTGTATGTATACAGTATTATGAAAAAAAAAACAAAGTCCCATAACTATGCAGAATATTTGTCTAAAAGATTATCTCAAACTTGGCCTGTATTTTATGATGTTACACCTGTGTACCAAAATTTATAATACTAGGCCTAAGCGTTCTCAAGTTATCATCCGGAAACCATTTAATTGTTCAGGGTCACTGTGATTTTGACCTTTAACCTAATGACCTCAAAGTCAGAACTGTATTTTCTGATGTTACACATGTGTACCAAAAATTATTAAAATCTGTCACGCCTTTCATGAATTATTGTCCGGAAACCATGAAAACCACCTGGCCGACAAGCTCACTCCTATATAACCCCCAAAAAACCTTCATTTTGTGGGGGTACAAAATATGTAGAATTGTATAAAATATTTTGTATTTAAGATGACCTTTTAAAAATCATTAAACCAATGTGTAAATATATGTAAACTTTGGAGAAAAATTGTACGAAATATTTTGTAACAAAATTAAAGATGATCTTTTAAAAATCATTAAATCAATGTGTAAATATATGTAAACTTTGGAGAAAATGTAATTTTACAAGAAAAATAAAATATACAAAATATCATAACACTCATGGAATGCTTAATTGTGACAGCATATCAAAGTATCAATAATACATTCATTCACAAACTTGTTCCAAAGAAGTATAAAATACATTCATTTTCATAGCTCTTTGTTTCTTCTATTGTGGAGAAAAAAAATAAAACATGGACATAACAGTTTATACTTCAACGATAAGTTGTTTGTTAAACAATGGATTTATATCAGATTTTCTTTTTCAAAACTGAAAGGGGAGTTAAACGAGGATGCCCTCTATTGCCCTACATATTTATTTTAACGACTGAACTTTTGCCACAACAAATTCGACATAATGAAAATATCAAAGGGCAAAAACGATGTATGAACAAACTTTTGTCACGCAACAATACTTTAGATGGAAATGAACAGAATTTCTACAATACAATATATACACATTTTTGAAAATTTTAGAATGATGTCTGATCTTATATACTAAATGAAGAAAAATGTACAGTTCTCAAAATTGGACCTCTAAGAAATTAACATGATCTTATTTATTCAAGGAACACGGATATGAAATGGTACTCTGAACAAGCATATTCCATTCAAATCCAAAACCAGGGTTCCCACAAAGCACAAAACAGAACAAATAAAATTCCCTAACTTTTCCCTGACCAAAGAACAATTTTCCTTGACCAAAACGCTCCGTGTTCACAGAAATTAGCTGATCATACCTCAATAAATGTTGGCCTCAACCTTCCCTATCAGCTAAATTTTACTACCTTTCTTGTTATAATGTTAACAAAGGTGTAAAGAAAGTTTGTTGCAGTTAAAGACACCCCTGTATTATTTTAGTGAGATGTAACTGACAATAAGAAAGGTCTATACTATTCACTGGAAGACTACACCTATGTTCATGTTTTCGGTTTTACTACTGGATAAGTTCAGACAAACGTATGACATTCTGTGAAATTTTGCCCTCATTCATACATCATTAAAAATCATAGAAATTTTTCTTACTAAAATTAAATGTGGTCATTAGACCATTGGTACAGTCGTATAATTATGCTGCACTATATTTAGAAGAAATCTGTTTTCTTTTATATTACAGTATTTCAGTTTGCATTGTAAAATAATAATATAAGATCAGTCATGGAATCAATTCAAGAAGATACGCCTGTTTATTTTCAAAAGTTAAAAATATCTGACCATAGTGTATAGAATAAATATTTTCACCAAAAAACAAAATCTAAAATTAACTAAACTGCAACTGCAATATGTAAATAAACTAAATATATCATTTAATATGATTAAAAACTAGACATGTCTTAGTTTTCCACTCTTTAAAGAATTATATTCTACAGTCTTATTTTTTTCTATTAAATTTCTACACTCGATAGATAGATAGACTATAATGATTGGATATGTAATACAGAATATAGAAATATTTGTAAAATGCTAGATTTAGACCAAAATTTAAGGAACTGCCATATCCTTTTATTATATTCTTCTGCTTTTTACAAACTGATTCCTAAATCCTCGACCTCTAATTCCAAATTCCCTGACTTTTGCCAGTTTCCCTGACAAATAACAAAATTCCCTGACTTTGAAAAAAATGTTTTCCCTGCCTCTTCCCTGACTGTGTGAACCCTGAATTTTAAACTAAGAAATGATATCAATTATGTAAGTAAATTTGAAGACCAGTGGGCTGTCAGAAAATTAATACCATAGCAATATCACAATTTTCAAAATTAACAAATTTAAACTGACATATATTTTATGTTTTACCACAGCCACCAACATAAATTAAAGAAAAAAACTTTCAAATGTTTACGGGGAATAAAAGAGACAATGCTTAAAAGGGACATTTTGATATAGATCTAGGGCTACGAAAACGGTGGACTAAAATTATATATATATATATATATATATCTTGAAACGAGATTGAAGGAAATGCATTTTTTGATATTACATAGTTTAATTCAGTAAAAATATAAGTTCAAAATCTCAACCGGTTTCACCATTATTATGGATCTTCAGGATAATGTTTATGACATTGTCGTCAGGCAACGACGTTATCAATAATGACGTCAATAATGTAAATGATGAATATTGTTAAATTGTCGTTAGCATCTTTGAACAAAATATAAAATATGAAATAATGCAAAAATTCCGTCCTTGTAGATTCTGCAAACTGTGCAAAAAAACTGTACACCGAAATTCAACATATTCCAATTTTACAAGCCGAAAGAAAATAATAATACCCTTCGGAAGATGAAAGAAACATATTTCATCAATCTATTTAAACCGTCTCTGAATGCGAAATAATTATTACAACCTGTATAAATATTTGCAGAATCTACAAGGACGGAATTTATGCATTATTTCATTTTTTTTTCTTTAACAGAACATGTAATATTGAATACCATAAAACAAAATGTCAAACTTCGTAGTAATATAACATGGATAAATAAAAACATAACGTACATTTCCGATTTTGAGACAAACAAAATAATCAATTAATAGATTAATACAACATCGATCAAAGAGAATCTGTACTCTCATAGAATAATCACAACTATTCATTCTCAATGTACAGACTATACATATTGTAAGGTCATTATGGGATGGTGCCCCCAACCCATACCGACCATATGAGCCGGGGGGAATAACTGGGATTACCCCATGTTTTGGGCCAGTAAAAAAGGAAATTTATATGATAGCACAGTCTAATTTCTTTGATAACATTTAGCAATGCTATTAACAAGTTACTGTTTTGAGCATATGCTTATTTTCAAAGAAAAGTACTTAGTGTAAGATACAAACGGCGGGTTAGCTGTTTTGTTCAGTATTTATGGATATAAGCAACACAGTCATGGCATTACATGAAAATCACTTCAAGTACACTTGGAACATATTAGTTTGACAAACATGCTATGGCACAACACTGTTCTGTTTGGCACAATGGCACTTTTTTGTTGAGTTTAATGTCACACGGACACAATGTGGGGTCATATGGCAACTTTCCTGCTTTTCATGTTGAAAGCACATAACTTACTAATCAATTGTCTTATTTCACCAGGAGTTGATATTGATACAAGTACTTGTATTCTTTTTAATTATGTACGAGTATTTATTTAATAATTAACTGCTATTAATGCTATTTAATACATTTAGACAGGTATAAACCATACTGGACCTTTTTGCCAATCATCGGAGAATCAGGCTAGCAAGAGGGACAAACGTTTTAAAATGGTAAAGTCCCCATCTCTGGAATGTCAATAGAACAACTTATTTCCAGCCGTGACCAAGGCAGGCGTCATATTTACCTCCGCATTATCCAGTCCAGGCCGATACTACTGGAAACAGTACCAATTTAAGCAATTTAAAACCATATAAAGTCTGTTGTGACGAGCGGAATCTTAAATGTTCCCGTTGACCGTCTGATGCTAACAAAATAGTGTATCAAAGTTTCACTGGTCCTGTCTATTGTTTGAGGTGGATTTTGAACCATATTAAACACATGCAAAACGAGTTGAATGTTTTAGCAGTAAGCAGAAAATCTAGTATTGGTTTATTTTGCTCATCATTGATGTAATTAGTTTGATAAGTGGAAGTTTTGCCTGACAGATCTTTTAAGATTTTTCCGAAGCAACTTTTGGTTGTGTTTATCGTCACTGATTGTTTGGGAGTGGAAAAGATGTATTGGCCGTTACAAACTGGGGGTGTTGTCCATAAAATACATATGTGAGTCATTTTCATAGAGATTTCGCAGCTTTTTGTTAGTTTCAGATATTGATGTCATTGAAAGTTTGTCAAGTTTCTTTGGACGAATTGAAGGCACACTTATTTACTGTTAACATATTTGGCTGTGGAGAGAAGGTCCTTGTAGTTGTTCATACATGTAACTGTTTCAGCAGATTCTGCATCAGAAATACATAATATTTCATTATGATTCTGTCAACTTTCTTTAAAGCTTGTAACGTTCAATATTTATGTTATATATCACACTCTTCCATCAACTTCTGTATGTTTTAATTTTTTCATTAATTTTCTGTCTACAGACAGGACAAGTAACAAAACTTCCAGCACATCTTTCGCAGAATCTATGGTGTGTGCAAGGTAGAAACAACATATTTGCATCATTTTCCTCACAACGTATACACATTAACATCAACTTTAGCCAGCGATTTTCCTGTTTTTCGGGACCTGAAATGAAAATACTTATACAAATATTTCTATTTCTTTACTAAGTCAAATGTGTATTTTCTATACTCCCTGTACATTATCTAAAGATTCTTACTGAAGTTACTGAAGAAGAGATTGTACATGTATATGCATCAGAAAAAATCCTAATAAATAGAAATAGAATTATACATGTCAGTCACGGTACCAGCAGACATGAGGTTCTTATCAGACAAGCTAATGGCAGTTCTTTTTTCCATAGGGGTGGGGGTGGGGGTTCGGAATTGTTGGGTTTAACGTCGTTACTAACAGGTGACCCAGAATCTTTGGTACAGGTGACCCAGAATCTTAGCTACAAGGTTGTCAACAAGATGAATTCTTTTATACCATCCCTAATAATACAATATTCTTCATTTTCCAAATTATTAAAAGTAACTATACACTATTGTACATCACAGCTGACGATTTTATTTGTCGTATAACACAGTCATTCATTCTTAGTGTCAAGCAAATGCTTTTACCTGATGCTTGTGCATACTTCCATTTACTTATTTCAAAAGCCTGCCCGCTTAGCTCAGTAGGTAAGAGCGTTGGTCTACGGATCTCGGGGTCGCGAGTTCTGGAGTACTGGTTAGGTTAACTGCCGTTACATGACTGAAATACTGTTGAAAAACGGCGTTAAACCCAAAACAAACAAACAAACAAACTTATTTCAATTCACTGACATTAAAGAATATTTTACATATGAACAATTCAGAACGAACTAGAGCTATCACTAAAGGTGATGAATGTACCCCGCACCCCCCGCATGCACTGACACAGTACATTGCAATTTGACGCACACAAGATTGCATAATTATGTGGACTGTATGTATATATAGACTGTATGTATACAGTATCGTAACAAAAAACAAAGGCCCATAACTATGCAGAATATTTATCTAAAAGAATGTAACATGCACCATGCACAACTAGGGTTGATACTGATCACTTGTGTGAAGTTTCATTAAATTGTGTGCAAGGGTTTGGTAGATTAGGCACGCACAAAATTGCAGACTGTATGTACATAGTATATTAACAAGAAACAAAGTCCCATAACTCTGCAATTTTTGTCGCTGAAAGAACCTAACATGCCCCATGCACAACTACTGTTGTTACTGATCACTTGTGTGAAGTTTCATTAAATTGTGTCAAGAGGATGAGGAGAGATGGTGCACACAAGATTGTGTCTATGTATATAGTATAGTAACAAAAAAACAAAGTCCCATAACTCTGCAATTTTTTTTTTTCTGAAAGAACCTAACATGCCCCATGCACAACTACTGTTGTTACTGATCACTTGTGTGAAGTTTTATTAAATTGTGTCAAGGGGATGAGGAGAGATGGTGCGCACAAGATTGTGTCTATGTATATAGTATAGTAACAAAAAAAACAAAGTCCCATAACTCTGGATTTTTTTTTTCTAAAAGAATCTAACATGTCCAATGCACAACTACTGTTGGTACTGATCACTTGTGTGAAGTTTCATTAAATTGTGTCAAGGGGATGAGGAGAGATGGTGCGCACAAGATTGTGTCTATGTATATAGTATAGTAACAAAAAAACAAAGTCCCATAACTCTGCAAATTTTTTTTCTAAAAGAACCTAACATGCCCCATGCACAACTACTGTTGGTACTGATCACTTGTGTGAAGTTTCATTAAATTCTGTCAAGGGGATAAGGAGAGATGGTGCGCACAAGATTGTGTCTATGTATATAGTATAGTAACAAAAAAACAAAGTCCCATAACTCTGGAATTTTTTTTTCTAAAAGAACCTAACATGTCCCATGCACAACTACTGTTGGTACTGGTCACTTGTGTGAAGTTTCATTAAACTGTGTCAAGGGGATGAGGAGAGATGGTGCGCACAAGATTGTGTCTATGTATATATATATAGTACAGTAACAAAAAAACAAAGTCCCATAACTCTGCAAATTTTTTTTCTAAAAGAACCTAACGTGCCCCATGCACAACTACTGTTGGTACTGATCACTTGTGTGAAATTTTATTAAATTCTGTCAAGGGGATAAGGAGAGATGGTGCGCACAAGATTGCGTCTACGGACAGACGGACAGACAGACAGACGGACAGACAGACAGACAGACAACCTGAAACCAGTATACCCCCCTTACAACTTTGTTGTCGGGGGGTACAATAAAGACAAAAATCTCACTAGAACAGGCCTCTTGCGCAGAAGTTGCTTCTTCTCTGTTTGGAGCAAGTTGATGTCTTGCCAACATGTAACTGAAGCCTGTACAAGAGAAAGTCAAACATGGTAACTACCTTCTTCGTAAGACTGAAGTGATACAGTAACGTATATTTTTGTGTTATAACATCTGCAATATCTGGAAGGAATTGGAAGTGTCTGAACTCATTGAGTTAGGGCAATAATGTATCTCGAGGAATTATTTAGATGCTTTTTATACATACGAATGTAAGTAAAATAGGTCTGCATCGCTCACTTGAGGAGCACTGCGACCATCAGACTTTGGCGAACATCAATTAAGCAATTTGTAAAAAAGTTTTCTACCTTTTCGAACACCCCCCCCCCCACCCCGGAAATTTCTTCTTTTTAAGAGTTGCCTTTGTCCATTCAAACTTTTGTTGTAGATAGCTTAGAAGAGCTCTACTAAGCTAGCCAATATATGCGCGAAGGGTTATATCAGAGGAGAATCAACGCAAAATGTAAATAAGCAAAATCTAAAGACATTTTTTGATCGGAAGTGTGTGTGCAAAGGTGGTGACAGGATTCTAAGGGAATTAGCGTAGGATGTTGCAGTCTGCACATCGTCTCATCACCACGTGCCTATATTAAAAGTTTCGAGTCAATACCTTCAATATTTTTTCAAGTTATGCTCTGAACACGAAATATGATGGGTAGATCTGATACTGACCTTTGACCTACCAATTTTGTATGCACTCTGAGCATCGTCTCATCACCATCTACCTACATCCCAAGTTTGAAGTCCTTACCTTGAATGGTTATGCTGAGGAAAATAAATATGACGGACAGATTTCACGTTTGAGCTCAAACGATTACCTTGCTAATTAACATACAAATCCGGTTTATGTTTTCTGCACACCGTCTTATCACTACCGACCTTTGTTTTTTGTTGAATTTTACATTGCACCGACACGACTGTTCATATTGCGACTTTCCAGTTTTGATGGTGGAAGAAGACCCCAGGTGCCCAGTTCGTGCATTATTTCATCACTGGCGGGTACTTTGGTAGAATCACCGACTGTAAGCCAGTTGGATAGCTTCCTTGCATGAATAATTCAAAGCCCTGAATGAGGCTCGATTCCACATTGGCGAAAGGCAAGTGATTAGTCAGTAACCTTAACCACTCGGCCACGGAGGACCCCTTTATTGGATGTAACGCCGCAACAACACAATTTAGGTCAAATAGAAACTTTCCGGCTTTGGAATCATATCATCACTATCTACCTACATGCCAAGTTTAAATTCAATACCATTAATGGTTATAAAGTTACGCTCTGGACATGAATTATGATGGACAGACGGACAGACATATACGTCATTACACAATATGTCAGTATTTTTCAAAACAGGCTTATAAGAAGAATTTGAGTCAACAAACCTCATAGAATTGCTATACAGCTTGAGAAGTTGTACATATGATGTTTTAATTTGGATCTCACATAGCCAAACCAAAGTTATGCCCTTTGCTTAGACAACTAGAAATGTGTCCATAGAACACAGATGCCCCCACTACATGACATTAAAATGGCAATTTGTTCCTAGGTCAGGGGCCATAACTCCTACAATACTGAATGAATCCGGACGCGAAACCCCAGGTGCACAACTGCACATGCTGACCAACATTCCTGTAAACTTTGGTGCCTCTAGGTCAAATACTTTTTGAGCTACACGCGACACAACATTAAAATGACCAATTTTTAACTAAGTCAGGGGCTATAACTCCTACATGACTGAAAGATAGTTTTTGACCACCAAGATTGGAACTTGACCTAAAGACCATCAAAATTAACATTCTGACCAAGTTTCATTAAGATCTGGTCATGAATGTGGCCTCTAGAGTGTTAACTAGCTTTTCCTTTGATTTGACCTAGTTTCTGACCCCATCCAGATTCCAACTTGACCTAAAGATCATAAAGATTAACATTCTGACCAAGTTTCATAAAGATTAATTTTATATTATTTGGGTTTTACGGCACACCAACATAGTATAGGTTATATGGCGCCAAACAGGACTACAAATTTTGGTTTCACATCTCATTTACATCGAAATAGAAACACGAGGTATGGAATCGAAGATAAAGCCATAAATGTGACATCAGGAGTATTAACAACCTTTACTTTTGATCTGACCTGGTGACCTAGGTTTTGACCCCCACCTGACCCAGATATGAACTTGACCTTAAGATCATTAAGATTAACATTCTGACAAAGTTTCATTAAAATATTGCCTTAACTGTGGCCCCCAGAGTGTTAACAAGCTTTTCCTTTGATTTGACCTGGTGACCTAGTTTTTGACCCCAGATGACCAATATATCGAACTCGTCCAAGATGTTATAAAGGGTAACATTCTGACCAAGTTTTATTAAGATTGGGCCAAAATTGTGACCTCTAGAGTGTTAACAGTCAAATTGTTGGCAACGGATGACGGACACAGGGCGATCACAAAAGCTCACCTTAAGCACTTTGTGCTCAGATGAGCTAACAATAAAAAGTTTGTGTCCTATGAATTTAACTAGAAAATGTCTGTAGGGCACTGGGTGTGTCCCCCATTGGTACATATGTCACAAATAAGGGGCAATAATTCAACTGTTTGCAGTGTAAATGGGGTTTACCCTACACAAACATTTTATGAAACGGAATCGTTATTCTAGGCCATATATTTTTGAACTATGAGCGTCACAAACAAAAAATCCACTATTTTGGCTATTTCAAGGGTCATAACTCTGTAATAAGCACAAAGATTCTCAAGAAGAATGCCAAGTGTGAAAGGTCACATCATGATAAAGACTCAAGCAAGGTTTCATGAATTTACATTAAATATTTTTTGAGCTAGGAATATAATTAGGTGAAAATGTGCATTTTTTTTTACTATTTCAAGGGCAATAACTTTAAAAACAAGAGCTGTCTGATGACAGCGCGCTCGACTATTCGAAGAATTGATTGAAGAATGGGGTCAAAATATTTCCATGGATATTCAGACAAAAGGAATAAATAGATTAGACAAACAATGTTCCTGTATTACTTTGATTTCGATAAGTCTTGCACTAAATGGCAATATATGAGCCAATTTCAAAGTCCAAAAAGGGCCATAATTCAGTCAAAATAGTTATGTACTCTTGCCTACAGATGGAAATCATAATGATAATTAAGTGTTCAAAGTTTAAAGGCCATACGTCAAATAGTTTTGACAAAACATGGACTTGTATGAAAACAGAACCAATTTCAAAATCCAAAAAGGACCATAATTCAGCCAAAATAGATGACAGAGTTATGTTCTCTTTCCTACAGATAGAGACTATTATACTAAACAAGTGATAAAAGTTTCAAAGCCATATGTCAAACACTTTACAAAAAATATGAACTGGTACGAAAAACTTAACAAAGATTTCTAAGTCAAAATGGGCCATAATTCAGCCAAAATCCTTGATGGAGTTATGTACTCTTGCCTATAACTGGACATGGTGATGGTAAACAGGTGTTGAAAGTTTCAAAGCTTTATCTCAAAAGACTTTGTCAA
The DNA here is from genome assembly GCF_021730395.1 of Mercenaria mercenaria. Classification (NCBI taxonomy): domain Eukaryota; kingdom Metazoa; phylum Mollusca; class Bivalvia; order Venerida; family Veneridae; genus Mercenaria; species Mercenaria mercenaria. The sequence goes on along the minus strand of NW_026461031.1, from coordinate 4,830 downwards.
AATATGAACTGGTACGAAATATTAACCCAGATTTCTAAGTCAAAAAGGGCCATAATTCAGCCAAAATCCTTGATGGAGTTATGTACTCTTGCCTATAACTGGACATGGTGATGGTAAACAAGTATTGAAAGTTTCAAAGCTTTATCTCAAAAGACTTTGTCAAAATATGAACTGGTACGAAAAACTTAACCATGATTTCTAAGACAAAAGGGGCCATAATTCAGCCAAAATCCTTGATGGAGTTATGTACTCTTGCTTATAACTGGACATGGTGATGGTAAACAGGTGTTGAAAGTTTCAAAGCTTTATCTCAAAAGACTGTCAAAATATGAACTGGTACGAAATATTAACCCAGATTTCTAAGTCAAAAAGGGCCATAATTCAGCCAAAATCCTTGATGGAGTTATGTGCTCTTACCTATACCTGGAAATGGTGATGGTAAACAAATATTGAAAGTTTCAAAGCTTTATCTCAAAAGACTTTGTCAAAATATGAACTGGTACGAAAAACTTAACCATGATTTCTAAGTCAAAAGGGGCCATAATTCAGCCAAAATCCTTGACTGAGTTATGTGCTCTTGCCTATTACTGGCCATGATGATGGTAAACAAGTGTTGAAAGTTTCAAAGCTTTATCTCAAAAGACTGTCAAAATATGAACTGGTACGAAATATTAACCCAGATTTCTAAGTCAAAAAGGGCCATAATTCAGCCAAAATCCTTGATGGAGTTATGTGCTCTTACCTATACCTGGAAATGGTGATGGTAAACAAATATTGAAAGTTTCAAAGCTTTATCTCAAAAGACTTTGTCAAAATATGAACTGGTACGAAAAACTTAACCATGATTTCTAAGTCAAAAGGGGCCATAATTCAGCCAAAATCCTTGACTGAGTTATGTGCTCTTGCCTATTACTGGCCATGATGATGGTAAACAAGTGTTGAAAGTTTCAAAGCTTTATCTCAAAAGACTTTGTCAAAATGTGGACTGGTACGAAAAACTTAACCCAAGGTGTGACGCCGACGCCGACGCCGTGGTGAGTAGGATAGCTCTACTTATTCTTCGAATAGTCGAGCTAATAAGAGGTGTGCAAGTTTATATCATGATAATTTGTTTTTTTTTTTTTTTTTTTTTTTTTTTTTTATGGTTGTATTTTTTAATTCAACCTACAGTAAACAAATTGTAAAATAGATATAAAGCCAGAAAATTTTGAAAATTAACAATTTAATTATTACTATAATTATAATAATTATACATGTATATATAGTACAGTGCTTTAGGGTATAGCGGATTTTAGGGTATAGGGGATAGGTTGATAAATTTTCATTTAGACTTGAATTATTGTATAAATTTTCATATCATTCTTTTACTGGCATGCAGACAGACATTCGGACATACATTTTAAATGAGTGCTTGTTGTGTTATTTTTCATATGTTATCAAATAAAAATCGAGGCTACCCTTTACTGACTAAATGAGTGTGTATGTAAAAAAACATCAATGAATGAAAGGTATTTGATTTAAAAAGCTGAATGTTTTTGAAAAGAGAATACATTATTATTCTGATTTATAGTAAAAAAATATTGGTAAGTTTGTTTAGATGTGGATTTTAAACTAATAATGGAAAAAATGACCAAAGCTATCCTGTACACTCTAAACCAGCACGTAGGTAAACAATAGCATAGAGAGAAAAATCACATGAATTTCTATTAAATGCTAAATGCTTTGAAAAGAACAGCTGTTTTCTGTCTGATATACAGAAAAAAAACTACTAAATTTTGTTTCTTTGAAGTAGAATGCAAGAAAAATTAGTTAGCTATATCCGCTATACCCTAAAAAGCACTGTATTACTGCCAGTAATAAAATCTAAAATAATTCTACTTCCAGACACTTAATTGTTTGATTTCTTCTAAGTAACACTATAAATTTTACAAAGAAAAACCACTTTAGTTGAGATCTTCATCTTGAAATTAACAGCCAATTACATACAGCATTTTAATATAGCATTTTTACAGGATAGCCAATTAACAATAATTTCCTTATGATTTTAACTGAACCATACATACTGGCCCTATTTAATACAAAAAAATCCTTATGACCTCTTAACCATAGAATTTCTGGGCCTGTTAACAAAAACAAGAGGGCCAAGATGGCCCTAGGTCGCTCACCTAAGAAACACACCATAACAGTGTAAAACATGTTTGACCTAGTGATTTCATGAAAACAAATATTCTGACCAATTTTCATTAAGATTGGACCAAAAAATTGGTCTCTTGCGATAAAACAAGCATTTTCTTAGATATGACCTAGTTTTTGACCCTAGATGACCCATGTTCAAACTCGACCTAGATTTTATCAAGGCAATCATTCTGACCAAAATTCATGAAGATCAATTGAAAAATACAGCCTCTATCACATACACAAGTTTTTTCTTTGATTTGACCAAGTGACCTAGTTTTTTACCTCAGATGACCCATATTCAAATTCGACCTAGATTTCATTAAGGCAATCATCCTGACCAAATTTCATAAAAATCAATTGAAAAAAAAAACAGTCTCTATCGCATACACAAGATTTTTCTTTAATTTGACCTAGTGACCTAGTTTTTGACCTCAGATAACCTATATTCAAACTCGACCTAGATTTCATCAAGACAATCACTCTGACCAAATTTCATGAAGATGAATTGAAAAATACATCCTCTATTGCCTACACAATGTTTTTCTTCGATTTGACCTAGTGACCTAGTTTTTGACCCCAGATGACCCATTTTCGAACTCGGCCTAGATTTTATCAAGGTAATCATTCTGGCTAAATTTCATGAAGATCAGTTGAAAAATACAGCCTCTATTGCATACACAAGGTTTTTCTTTGATTTGACCTAGTTTTTGACCCCAGATGACCCATTTTCGAACTTGGTCTAAATTTCATCAAGGTAATCATTCTGACCAAAATTCATGAAGATCATTTGAAAAATACAGCCTCTATCGCATACACAAGGTTTTTCCTTGATTTGACCTAGTGACCTAGTTTTTGACCCCAGATGACCCATTTTCGAACTCAGCCTAGATTTCATCAAGGTAATCATTCTGACCAAAATTCATGAAGATCAATTGAAAAATACCGCCTCTATCGCATACACAAGGTTTTTCTTTGATTTGACCTAGTGACCTAGTTTTTGACCCGAGATGACCCATTTTCGAACTCGGCCTAGATTTCATCAAAGCAATCATTCTGACCAATAATCATGAAGATCAATTGAAAAATACAGCCTCTATCGCATACACAAGGTTTTTCTTTGATTTTACCTAGTGACCTAGTTTTTGACCCGAGATGACCCATTTTCGAACTCGGCCTAGATTTCATCAAGGTTATCATTCTGACCAAAAGTCATGAAGAATAATTGAAAAATACAGCCTCTATCGCATACACAAGGTTTTTCTTTGATTTGACCTAGTGACCTAGTTTTTGACCCGAGATGACCCATTATCGAACTCGGCCTAGATTTTATCAAGGCAATCATTCTGACCAATATTCATGAAGATCAATTGAAAAATACAGCCTCTATCGCATACACAAGGTTTTTCTTTGATTTGACCTAGTGACCTATATTCATGAAGATCAACTGAAAAATACAGCCTCTATCGCATACACAAGGTTTTTCTTTGATTTTACCTAGTGACCTAGTTTTTGACCCGAGATGACCCATTTTCCAACTCGGCCTAGATTTCATCAAGGTTATCATTCTGACCAATATTCATGAAGATTAATTGAAAAATACAGCCTCTATCGCATACACAAGGTTTTTCTTTGATTTGACCTAGTGACCTAGTTTTTGACCCGAGATGACCCATTTTCGAACTCGGCCTAGATTTCATCAAGGTTATCATTCTGACCAATATTCATGAAGATTAATTGAAAAATACAGCCTCTATCGCATACACAAGCTAAATGTTGACAGACGACAGACGACGGACGCCGGACATCGAGCGATCAGAAAAACTCACCTGAGCATTGCTCAGGTGAGCTAAAAACTTATGAGCTCACTTCAGGTCCTGTTTACCATGACCTTGCCTGAACCATCAAATAGGGCCCTGTTTACAAATTACATGTCGAAATATGGCATAATCATGGCGTTTTTAATGAAATTATGATCACAAAATAATCCATGATGAAAATTTTATATTATGATATGGAACATATGATAAAGACTTACGCAAGTTTTTAACCATTTATATTAAATATTTTTTGAGCTAGGTATCTCAAAAGGTGAAAATGTGCATTTTTTTTTTTTTACTATTTTAGGGGCCATAACTCTGAAAATAGGTGGCGGAGCCAAACAAAAAATAAGAGGTGCGCAGGTTCATTTCATGACAAAGACTCGTACAAGGTTTAATCATTTTATATGAAATACTTTTTGAGCTAGGCACGTCACAAGGTGAAAATATGCATTTTTGACTATTTCAGGGGCCATAACTCTGAAAATAGGGCACGGAGACAGACAAACAAGAGGGCCATGAAGGCCCTGTATCGCTCACCTGACCTATTGACCTAAAGATCATCAAGATAGTTTCATTAAGATATGGTCATAAATGTGGCCTCTAAAGTGTTAACTAACTTTTCCTTTGATTTGACCTGGTGACCTATTTTTTGACCCCATATGATCAGATTCGAACTTTACCTAAAGATCATCAAGATTAACATTCTGACTAAGTTTCATGAAGATACAGTCATAAATGTGGACTCTAGTGTTAACTAGCTTTTCCTTTGATTTGACCTGGTGACCTAGTTTTTGACCCTACATGACCCAGATTCAAACTGGACTTTAAGATC
>NW_026461030.1:0-17573 GCF_021730395.1 Mercenaria mercenaria | reverse complement strand
GTTTTAAAAATTTGTATGAATGTAATTAAGACTTTGGATGGGAAAACAAAATGATATGACATTACTTATCATATATCTTATCTTTAATTGCATGAAATAATTGATAATTTGCTTTGAAAGTTACAAAATGCTACGTTATCTATCACATACCAAATAAAATGTAAAACGATTGGGTCGATGTACCACATCCCAATATTAGTACATATACGTTTCTGGAAATCTTAAGAACTTCTGATCATTTATAAACATTATCCCCATGTTTGCAATAAAAACAAAGTAATAATTATCTAAAAAATCAAATATTTTTGCATCCTAATATCAGTCGGCTTAAACTGCATTCTCGTTGGCGATTTGCACAGTGAGAGACCTAGTCTTTACTACTAAGGTAGATTATTACGAAAGTAATGTAAAGGCTGATACAAGCGCAAAAGTTTCAAGAAATCATCACAAGTCAATGGAGAACATCAAAAAAAGAAGCTAATTCAAAAGTATAAGTCTTCTTTTCAGGATGACAGCTATTTCATATTGGCTAGTAAATAAAATTATTCCAAACCTATCACACACATATGCGAAATGCATCAAATTACTCATATTGTTAAGGCTTTAACTCAGTTTAATGATAGTTTTGATCTAATTTCAGGTAGCCATTGTTGAACGTAATAATTAAATAACCTAATTTATGTAATTTTAGCTATCAACAAAATACGTTATTGGATACACGGACCATTCAAATTAAGATGACCACCATTTTCAAAATGAATACCTTAAATTCGATCAAACATGTACGTATGAAAGAGGAATAGCTCTTCAGATAGTTGTGACGGAAATCACCTGATATTGATTTAAATATGTCACAGAGGATTTTACAGTTCATTCGTATCACAATGACTATCTCTGAAATAGGTTACGTATACATATATTGATGAGCTACAACTGTTCAAATATTCATGCTATAAACAAATCAAATGATATTCATTTAAATAAGTTGCATTTCAAGAGAATAAAGATCTTGCCCCAAAGATTAAAATAAAACAAGGGCCAGATGGCCCTATATCGCTCACCTGTTATCATTGCACTTAGGACAAGTCTTCAAGGTCAAAAGATCATAATAAAATCATCAAAAGAATTATGAAAAATATAGTTGAAATTTTCTTTAAGTAACTTTAAAAACAAAATTTGAAAACTTTTTGTGAGGTTCCCTAGGCAATGCTACATGTCAAATATCTAAGCTTTCTGGTTTATTTTTAGAAAATTTGAAGATTTTTCTATGTAAATCAAGTAACCCCCCCTGGGGCAGGTCAATTTGACCCCAGGGGTCATGATTTGAATAAATTTTGTAAAAGTCGAACAGGCAATACTAAAATGTCAAATATCTAAGATCTAGGCCTTCTGGTTTATTTTTAGAATTTTTTTTTCCTTTGTAAAATCAAGTGACCCCTAGGGGGGAGTCAATTTTGACCCCGGGGGACAAGGTTTGAACAAATTTGTTAGAGGTCCACTAGGCAATGCCACATGTCAAATATCGAGTCTCTAGGCCTTTAGTTTATTTTAGAAAATTTTTGAAGATTTCCTATGTAAAAAACAAGTGACCCCTGGGCGGGGTCAATTTTGACCCAGGGGGTTTATGATATGAAATTTTTTTGTAGAGGTCCACTAGGTAATGCTACATGTGAAATATCTAAGCTCTAGGCCTTCTGGTTTATTTTTAGAAAACTTTGAAGATTTCCTATGTAAAGTCAAGTGACCCCTAGGGCGGGGTCAATTTTTACCCCCGGTCATAATTTGAACAACTTTAGTAGAAGTCCACTAGGCAAAAGCTACATGTCAAATATCTAAGCTCTAGGGCTTCTGGTTTTTTTAGAAGAAGAATTTTTAAATATTTTCCTATGTAAAAATCAATGACCCCTGGGGCGGGGTCAATTTTGACCCGGGGGCCAGATTTGAACAAATTTTTAGAGGTCCACTAGGCAATGCTACATGTGAAATATCTAAGCTCTAGGCCTTGGTTTATTTTTAGAATTTTTTTGAAGATTTCTATGTAAAATCAAGTGACCCCCTGGGGCGGGGTCAATTTTGACCCCAGGTCCCCTGATTTTGAACAATTTTATAGGGTCCACTAGGCAATGCTACATGTCAAATATCTAAGCTCTAAGGCTCTGGTTTTTGAGAAGAAGATTTTTTTAAGATTTTCTTATGTAAACAAGTGACCCCTGGGGCGGGTCAATTTTGACCCCCGGGGTCATGATTTGAACAAACTTGGTAGAGGGCCAATAGGGAATGCTTCACACCAAATATCTAAGCTCTAGGGCTTCTGGTTTTTGAGGAGAAGATTTTTAAAGTTTTTCCTTTCGGTTGCCATCGCAACCGGTGTCTGCATGGAATTTAATTCTTTGAAAAATTTTGAAAAGGGGGCCATCCAAGGAACATCTCTTGAGAAGTTTCAAACAAAATTGGCATGTTTTTTAGGAGGAGATGTTGTTTAAAGGAAAGTGTGGACGGACGTACAACGGACGGACGGACGGACGGACGGACGCCGGACGGTGAGCGATCACAATACCTCACCCTGAGCACTTTGTGCTCAGGTGAGCTAATAAAGATGCCATCATTTTCAAAATTGCCACCTGAGATAAGGAAGGAAATGATACAGCTGTAAAAAAACTTATTGCTTCAATTAAAGTCATCTGATGTTTTGTTAAAAGAAATATTTTCGAAAACCACATTGACAATATGTTTCAAGAGTTAATAAAGATGTCATAATTTTCAAAATGTATTGCTGAAAAGACGTTTAAATTATATTAACTGATGTTTTTATTTTTATTAAAACGAAACATAATACTGTCAATTTTCATTCAAATGGTTTGTTTTGATGTAACAAATATTTATATGTATCAGGATGGCTACCTGTTAGATGTTACACAGTACAGTGTATCAGAGTAAAACAACGAGCAATGGGGAATAAAATAATAAATAATAAAATGAAACTGCCATTGATGTATTTTAAGTGGTTCATGAATATTGTAACTCTCTTGTTTGAAATAAATCTTCACAATGCCAAATCCCTTCAATGTCTTTCAATATGTCGGCCTCTGAAAACTATATCTATAACAATGATTATTGCATTTACTTGATATTTGTGAATAGGGAGTATGAAGTTTCGCAACTATGAATTGAGCATGTCGTCCTGGATTCCAGAAGAATGTCACTTACTTTTAAATCGTATTATATGTGTGTACTTTGATGAGAGTAAATAAATAATAAAAACTTATCCTATTTTTATATTGTTTTATATTATGAGTAATACTGTTCTGTTGGCACTGCTATAATTTGTATTGTAATAAAGTAACACATGTTTGAATCCATGTTAAGACGTTATATCAGTAAAAGAGATTCATAATATTACTAAACAATAAATAAATCATATTGCAAAAAAGTACGGAAAGCTTTTACAAATGTATCATGTAAACATCAAACCCCTAGCGTTTCTCAAACAAATGGCACAGGCTTTGCAAGTATGTACGGATGCAGGTATATATGTATTATGAGCGTATCCTGTTTCCAAAAAATGACTGCTCGCAATCTATACTTCAAATGTATGTCCAATTATATTTCTGTCAAATTTTGTACATTAGTGTTACATTGTGTCGATTTGCTGTAATATTTCAGAAACATGTTATGGAAATTAGGTAAAGGTAGTTACTTGACTTAATGTTTTAAACACAGTTTCTTACTGAGGTGGATTATATGTAACAGATTAAATACATCATTTCCTTTAAATTAATTAGTTGTTTTAGCTCGTCTGATTTTTAAAAAAAAATCTACGAGGTATTGTCGTCACTTGATCGTCGGCGTCGGCGTCGGTGTCGGAGTCGGCGTTGGTTAAAATGTTTGTTTAGTCACACCTTTTCTCAAAAACTGTAAGAGCTACATCTTTGAAACTTTGCACACTTATTAATCATTATTAGGTGACTGTGTAGGCCAAGAACCATAACTCTGATTACATTTTGTCAAAATTATGGCCCTTTGTGTACTTAAATAAATTGAGTTTCTTGGTTAAATTTTTAGTTTAGGTCCACTTTTTCTCAAAAACTATAACAGCTACATCTTTAAAACTTTGTACACTTGTTTATCACTATTAGGTGACTGTGTAGGCCGAGAACCATAACTCGGATATGCATTTTGTTAGAATAATGGCACTTTTTGTACTTAGAAAATTTGAGTTTCTTGGTTATTTTTGTTTGTTTAGATCCACCTTTTCTCAAAAGCTATAAAAGCTACAATTTTGAAACTTTGCACTATAACTCTTTTCTTACATACTGTCCAGCACTCGCAGGCGGTGCTCTTGTTGTACTTATTAACCTTTAAAAAAGACCAATATTGATAATTTAGTAAAAACCCAAAATTGACAACAATGATACTACAACCAACAATATGAACAACATGTCCCCTCCTCCTCTATGGTTTTCGTTAATGAAATATAATATGATTGCACAGATCAGTAATTCCATCTCACAGTATTAGTGATACTTAAAACTCCTGATTGTCACAGAAACAGATCTTTTTGAAGAAACATGGTTTACCAAAACTAACATATGTTTCACTTCCAAAGTTGCACCTGTCTATATATAAACATAGAACATAGAGCTATAAGAACAAATGTGTGGTGTTAATTTACATCAGAAATAATTACATCTGCAGCTTTGAACACATAATACATGTAAACCGATGATTTCAGTAAAGAATGGAATCTGACTTGCTATCAAATATCACAACACGAATGCATGAAAATACAATAGCCTCAGTATTCACGAGTGAAACCCATATAATATTCTTGCTTTTGTGTTACTAAACATTCCATATAATATTGATAATGTATATTTCATTTCATGCTGTAGAAAATGACTTGTTTTGCAATGCTAAGTGAGTAAGAGTAATATTTTAAATGATATGTAACTGAAAAGGTGACCTTCAAAATGTAGGTAATGTATGTTCCTTTCCTTTTAGTGAAAATCGAAAATATTCAGACTTTGCACGTATTGTACATCTTCATTTGATTACCAAACTTTGTTTAAAGCACAAACCATTTACAAATGCTAATATTTTGCAGTGATGTTGAAAGGGGCATTATTGTTTTAATGTACCAAAGTTCAGTATGGCAACATGGTTTAGTTAAACAAACCGGTTATGCGTGCATGCTCAGTAAACATGGTTTATTCAAATTAAAACATACAAATGCCATCAAGGTATGTGTTCTCCAAGTTGGAAAATGTAAATGAGGACAGTAACCTATGTTACATTTTGGAGTACCATTACCCAAAAAGGAAACTATTGGTACACCAAACCTTTCTGATTGTGTTGTAGGGCACATTATCTCACGTTAATTTGTACCTAAACTTGCGTTTTTATAATAAAGTATACGATAAAGCATAATAAATTAACAAGACATGTTGTTTTTCATTTCATCACTACCCGTTTTAATTAATACATAACTGGGAAATGATCAAATACAGCCTGCCCCCTATAACCGCCAACAATCGTCCAATACACTTTTTCGTACCTTTTTCAAGTATAATCTAAATACACTAATATCTTACTAACGTGTCACTCTTAGCGTTCTATATGAATGCAATGCTTCTTTGCATTCGCTTTGCCATATTATAGTGACCATACTATATATTTTTGTCATATATTTCTTTTGAAGTAAATAAATATATATGGATATTGTTTTACAGGTTAGTTTGATATTTCACTCATTCATTTTACTTAAATGTGTATAGGAATATATTTTCATAGTTGAACAATAATGCTTATATTAAAAGGAACCTTTATTTTGTTATTAAATACATGCACTTTCTTCATGATTATTCATTGCAATCACCTTCGCTTTATTGTAATGACAACACTATACTTTGTTGTCATATATTACTTTTGAAGTAACGTTATATATATTATATCTTTGATATTGTTTTACAGATAACAGTATCCTGCCCATCAAAAAAGAACCCACGTCCAACCAACACTAATAAAGTGTTGCCACGTAGATAAAGCTGGGGCCAGGGCCACCAATTAGGATGCAAAGGGCGAGATAAGCTCTACTGGCGGTAAGCAGGCCTCGACATTAGGAATATTGATTAGTTCGATTTATTGAGAAGCAGCTTAATTGATAAGTATTACATTTGTATGCACGTTGTCTATAATCTAAACTGATTGCGAAATATTATAGTATCTCATGAAAATGAATAATATTATGAATCTTAACACGATTGTTTAATGATATAAAAGTCCAATTATTTTGATATTTTTGTTAGTTATTAAAACTGCCAGAAATGTAGTTCGTGTGGCTGGGGTATCTTAAACCCTAAATTTAGGTAGAGATCGTCAATATTTGGAATAATTGTTACAACAAGCCTTTAATTGCTTTAGAACAATTACATAGTCAAAATAGTCAGTACTGAAACAAAATGTAAAGACTCATTTGTAACCGATAGATTCAAAGAGAGAATTCCGCATTTTTCATATACCTGCTTAATTAAAATGTGTATAATTTAGTTTGACAAACAGTAGAATATGACATCCGGTTTCAAACAACCCTCAAACGAACGTATTTATGGCTGAAGTAGATGAACTTTTGTCTAATTTTTGGGTTACGAAATCGGAAGACTAGAGGACTTACAAAACCTGACCGATAGACCATTTCTTTTAAACATATCATTTAATGTTAACTTCACAGATCCTTATGGCACTCCCTCGAACTGTAGTGACTTACTGAGCTGATTATAGCGTATGCGTTTTAATTTAGTAGTTAAAGTTAAAATTGCAAAATCAAAAAAGAGACAAAATAAAGTGAGGTAAAGTGTGAAATTGTAATTCTTTAACACTTTGTCATCATAATATATAATATATTTTTAGAAACATTTCGGTTTACATTGTTGTTCATGTATAGTGTGTAATAAAACTGCGATTTTAGATATATAAATAGTTACCGTATTTTAGATGAAAAGTCAAATAAATCATATAAAAGCAATAAATACAAACACTTGAAATATTGTACATATTTGAATCACCAGATATATACCTGCAGCATACCAGTTCTCTTTTATAAGGAAAATAGTTTCCTGTTTTTCGCCATATTAATGTATTTTAATACTTATAAGACAGTCTTAATAAATAAGTTCAGAATGAAATCAAAAGAAATTATGCATAAAATCTCTTATTGATCACAATAATAACATTTTTCAGTTATATATTTGATTAGTCAGTGTTGATGTTTTCGCTCATAATATAATACTCGTAGATGGAAGAAAATAGCACATCTGATGTAGAGACAGAACTTCATTTTTCAAAACATGGGTATAAAGTTAAAAAGTTTTCAGATACATGCAAATGTCCTTATATTTCTTAAACATAAATACATATTCAAAAATGAGCATTTGCTATATTAATATAGTCAATTTTGTGAACTCTTCTTGAACATGTAGAGCAGAAACATCAAAGGGACGTAATATGTAAGATATTTTCTGTTTTGGTGAATTTAATCTTGTATTGATTTTTAGAGTATGAATTTACTATCTGGCAGTACTAGTGAAATATAGCTTACACCGAATCTTTTAGCAGCATGTACATATCAGCAAAAATTCTCAGCTAGAAAATAAATCACCCCATTTTACGGTGTTTTTATTCTCTGTTAAAGATATAATATTCCCAAAATTGATTTTTAAGAATATAAACACTTAATGCTGTGTATTTATGTATTTAAAGATAAGCATGTCTGTGTGCACAAAACTACTATGTATTAGGGTTAAAGTACTACACCTAAAATGTATAAGTAAACACAGTATGAATATGTAATATCACTGAGTTTTTTTAACAAATGACTATCACTAGATGTAAAGGTAAGGTAAATTTTATTTATCGTCGCTTTGTGAAACAGTGAACAAACGCTCTGTAGAGCTTTTTGAGCGACCCTATTTAAAGAACAGTTAAAACTAATTACACCTTACCCCCATCAATTTGCTGGAACCCATTTACTGTGTCGACTGAAGCAGTCGATGTGACATTTAATTGTGGTGCAGCTTTATAAATACAGTTTACATAATTGGACAAGTTTGAAATATTTGATTGGGATTTTCTAGATTTAATAAGGTTATTATAATTAAGGAACCTTGATCTGGGATGCTGTATTTGGCCCGGGTCGGATCATATCAGGCACACAACCTCCATGATTTGTTTCTATCAGTTTAAATCGACCACTGTCAATAGTTAGGTGTGACCGTATGCATTTTTTATGCTCCCCGAAGGGCGAGCATATAGTTGCCGCTTTGGCCGTCCGTCCGTCTAACCGTTACACTTTTGTCCGGAGTGTAACTTGATAAGTATTAAAAGCATTTGATTGAAACTTCACAAATTTATAGAGGCCATTTAGATAAGTGCAATATCAAAGAATCATAACTTTAACTTACCTAGTTTTTGAACTATCTCCCTTTATCAAATAAGGCTTGTCCGGACCATAACTTGAAAAGTATTAATGGCAATTCATTGAAACTTCACAGAATGATAGAGGCTATTGACGAAAAGTGCAGTGTCAAAGAATCATAGCTCTACTTTACCTAGTTTTTTTAATTATTTCCCTTTATTATACAAAATAAGGCTTGTCCGGAGTATAACTTGAAAAGTATAAATGGCATTTGATTGAAACGTCAGGTAAACATAGAGGCCATTGAGGCAAAGAGCAATGTCAAAGAAGTATAACTCTACCTTACCTAGTTTTTGAATTATCTCCCTTTATTATACAAAATAAGGCTTGTCCGGAGCATTACTTGGAAGATATTAGTGGCATTTCATTGAAACTTCACAAAATGATAGAGGCCGTTGACAAAAAGTGCAGTGTCAAAAAAACATAACTCTACTGTACCTAGTTTTTGAATTATCTCCCTTTATTATACAAAATAAGGCTTATCTGGAATATAACTGGAAAAGTATTAATGACATTTGATTGAAACTTCACACAATTATAGAGGCCACTGAGACAAAGTGCAGTGTTAAAGAATCATAACTCTACCTTACCAAGTTTTTTAATTATCTCCCTTTAGTATACAAAATAAGGCTTCTCCGGAGTATAACTTGAAAAATATTAATGGCATTTGATTGAAACTTCACAAAATAATTGAGGCCATTGGCGGGAAATGCAGTGTCAAAGAACCATAACTCTATTTAGCTAGTTTTTGAATTATCTCCCTTTATTATACAATATGCTCCCCGAAGAGCGAGCATATGTGAAGTATTAAAGGCATTTGATTGAAACTTCACATATTCATAGAAGTCATTGAGACAAAGTGTAGTGTCAAAGAATCATATCTCTACCTTACCTAGATTTTGAATTATCTCTATTTATTATACAAAATAAGGCTTGTCCGGAGTATAACTAGAAAAGTATTAATGGCATTTCATTGAAACTTCACAAAATAATTAGGCCATTGGCGGTAAATGCAGTGCCAAACAACCATAACTCTAATTAGCTAGTTTTTTAATTATCTCCCTTTGTTATACAAAATAAGGCTTGTCCGGAGCATTACTTGGAAAGTATTAATGGCATTTCATTGAAACTTCACAAAATGATAGAGGCCATAAACTCTACCTTACCTAGTTTTTGAATTATCTCCCTTCAGTTTTCTTCTTTTTGATATCTCCGTTTTTTTTTGTTTCTTATACTTTATTCCCCATATTGGGACAAGCACATGCATCGGGGAGCATCATTCGGTTTAACCGATTCCTTGTTATATCTTTTTAGTGCGCCAATATATCTAACACCAGACCTAGAAATTGCCTTTGACGGCATTCTTTGTTAATGCTCGAAACACTGGCACCAGACCCGACAGAAAATGCCACTGTAAATGTTTTATCTTTCCCGTAGGTATACTATAAAATGCATGGTAATGAACGGGAAAATATACTAACATTTCACTCGCGCATTTCTCGCCTTTAACGCGCAGTTCGGTAATTGGGTGCTATGCATATTGAACAAGTGGTAATTTATCTTCCAACGTGTACAAGTCACATTGTCTCAATATTTCTTACATGTATCACAGAGACACTCCGCGTAATTTATATTTTCACCTAAGTTACAGAAAAAAAAACTAGGAAGAATTTCCCTAATGAAGTTCCGGTCTAGATAATAAAATTATTCTGATTGGCTGATATGGAAATATATGTCAGTCTTCGCTTAACTAAACGTGTACGCTAGAATGTATATATGCAACACAAATGTGCAATGTGAATTAAATAAACAATACAATTGTGTACCACTGTATGTTTTCAAATTCAAAACCATCTCTAACATTACTTTAATTCATCATACAGAGTTTTGTGTGACTGTGAGTATTTTAAATACTATTTTTTTTTTGCTTTAATTTTGCCTAACATGTGCACACGGCCGTGTCATCTAGAAAGGAAGTTCATTAGGAAAATTCATCCAAGTTCATCCAAGGTTTTTTTCTGTAATGCCTAGTTCACATTTGGATTGCGATTCGTCTGCGGAACCCGTAGACTGCCCATATCCTCCTTTCCGTGCGCCCTCCGTGCTGACACAGGAGGCGGCAGTGCGATTTTCATACGGATTCACGGAAGCCGCAGCCTCTACGATTTGTTTAACGAACAGTTATACAAAAAATATGAAAAATCGTAAGCACGTAGCCCGTAGACATGTCGCAGCTGGCATTTCACAATACCCGCACCGGAATCGTTAAGAGGCCGCGCGCTGATCGTGCAGTCAACGCATGGTGGCAAAACAAATCGTACGGAGATTGTAAACTCGTGGGATCTTCGCACGTGCCTCGCACAGCTGCCGCATTGTTGCCGCTCGCTGCCCGTGTAGTACCCATGAAATCGCACGGATATCGAGCAATCATCGCGCGGCAACCCTACGGCGACCGCACTATTGTCGTGCGGCGGCCTTGATATGAGCAAAACATTTTTAGGTGGTTATATATATTGGCCATCTTCAGCACGGAAGCCGTACGGGCGTCGTACGATTTCCATGGGATAGTTGCGGAGACTGCACGTTAACTGCACTGAAATTACATGATTTCGGTATAATCTCCGAGCAGCGTCCGTACGGATTTCTCCCGGCCTTCCTCCGAGGGGCTGTACAAAAAATGGCACGATGCTCGTATATAATGTGAACACATACGCCGTAGCCCGTAGCCACCTACGATGCACCCAAAACCGCAAGAAAAATCGTAGACTTATTTATCGCATGGCGCCCGGGTCAAATGTGAATTAGACATAAGGTTCACGAAAGCATGAAATATGCGAAGTGTTACTGTGATATGAACTATTGAACTATTGTTAACAATTTAAACAGTCTGGTTTGTCATCTGTATGACCATTACAAGGTGCAAATATTACCTAGTGTATTTTGTCAAAACTAGAACTAACTGTTGACCTTCAATAAAATCTGTAAATATATCCTTCGGAAGCACATAACGCAACAATGTACCAAACAGTAAGTATACTCGGTTTGATTAAGTCCGTTTATGAGATATTATGAAATGTGCAAATACTCTCAAGTATTGTCTAAAACGGCTAATAAAATACTCTAAATGACAACCCTAATCAATAGTTTACGCATGTCCATAGTAATTTCAAGCTTGTGTGGGCATTAAGAAATACTGCCATAACTACGTAAAAAATCAAGCGATGTCAAAGCTTTAAAAAATATACAAGTAAATGATAAATGTAATGGTTTGTTGCATTCCTTTAGCATGACAATGATACACTAAATGATTTCGTTGTGAACTAACCATAGGAAATGGAAAAGAATCAAAAGTCCTGCTCTTGAAATATCTGGCGTCTTAACCTGACATCTACATTTGTGTACTTCATTGTTTAAGATTTTAAAAGTACAAAACTGGGTCAATGTTTCTCATAACTTTCAAATGCTCAACAGCTAACTGTTTTTACAGTATATCAAATTTCATTGGCATGATCTTTATGATTTTGAATGTAGAGATAATGCATATTTTATTTGTGTTATAATAACTGCAGAATCTCGAGGAATTGGTTGGTTATAAAGCCCGGTAGAGCATACCAATGCATTACGAGGGAACAGAATGTTACAAAATATATCAAAATGAAACTAACTTTAGCTTAACGCTGTTCTAGCCTAAAAAGTGTAAAAATCTTAAAAATGAATGTATTGTTCATCAACGTTTTTAATGTTCATGAAAAGTTCGGGAATGTCAGGGATGTTTGATCATGTAGATGTCATTTCCTTTGGCCTTATCCGTTATATGACTATATTACGTTTTACCTTTGGCCGCGGAACGCGCATATTAAAATCACTCCCATGTTAAAACTCTCTCTGAAAACAACAAAAACAGCAGTGTTTTGTTAGAATGAGTAAGAATGAGTTCTTCACTTTGTATTAAAAATGAATAAAAGGTCTGTGCGTGTTAGCTTGACATATTCAGTTGTATTTGTGAACTATAGATCTGTTGGTTTAAATTTCAAAGCCTTTTTCTATGCTGTTTTCAAGCATTGTATATCTTTTAGTTAACATTGATCCACTATATTCCATCATTTTGTAGTTGAGGCATCATCTTTGTCAGTAATGATGAAAACATCTGAAGGCCTATTTAAATGACGAATGTGCCTAACTGTTACACTCATAAAACTTCTATATCTTCCTTTTTTATTTGCTTATTGCTTTTTTATTTTGTGGTTGTAAAACATCTGAATGGCAAATGTTTCAGTTTCAAGGGCTCACTTTGTTTTCAAAATGCTATCAAGGACATCCTATCTGAAACCAAGCGTCAGATTAGAAAATTGTTACGATCTGGCATCTCAATTTAAAATGAGCTAATCATTATTAACTTTCAAATGCATATAATGTTATAATATCCGTGCTACAGCCGTAAATCTAATATGGAAAGTGGTCGATACTTTGCAGATAAACTATCTTTGATTTAAGTAGATAATTAATGGGATTGTTCAAGCGCTGAAATATGTATTTTTTCGGATTTTCCTATCCTGCATGTCGTCAACTTCATATATAAACTCGAATAAATACAAACAAAATATCATATCTTATTTTTACAACTCGTTGTACTAAATAAAAAGATGTCTGCATTTGAATGTATGTTCTTGGTATTACTTTTAGTAATGACAAAGCATGTGAGATATGAAAGGTATTCTCACAAAACCAAGACTCTAATGCTCAAAACAAACATTAGACGCTAAGTTAAAGAGCTTTGTAGGCCTTCGTTTGTGCACTTGTGTTTTAGACTTAGAGGCACGTCCTTACATCTGTTCCACAGAAAAAATGTCCATATGTCTAAACATTAATGTTAGAAGAATTTATAGTCTACAAAAGATATTTTAAATCTAAAAGGGATAAAAGGGGTAAAATGCTTGTTTTCTTTTCTAATTGAAGCAAAAAGTTACTATTTAGTGAACAAGTTTGTTTAGTTTAGCAGTATTTGGCCTAGTAATAACAATGTCTTATTTGTTCATAAACATGTTAGATTTTTTAAAAATTCACAAGTCCCAAAAGATTAATAGCTTTAAATTAAGATTTGATATCCAGTTTAAGTTGTTGATAATATTTCGAACAGACATGTTTTTATCTCAAATGTATGTCATATCAAAATGGCACAAAACAAGACAGTAGTAGCATTGATCATGATTTGACTGGTGATAATATTTATGAATGGAATAATCTTTGATAATTTTCCGGAAATATGCACAAAATCATTTATGATATTTAAGACAAGTCTTTGTGTTTTAAGACGATGTTCAGAACCTAACATGATTTCGGTTCAATGTTAATATTATCACTTTAATCATAAATGTCTAGTTGTGTTTAATTCAGTACAAAATCATACTTGAACCAAATGCCTCTTATTTCTCTCCGCCATACAAAGAGGATCCCATACTTATGGAAGCAAAGGAAATAAAGTCATAAGAAATATCATATGAAATACATTCGACATTCCCAATTAGGCTACCAAACCCACAACCCAGTCAAAATTGAACGCACAATTTCTCGGTTCGTTTATTTAATCAACCCAGCACGCAAGCCTATATGGGACCAGTATGGGCTATATCTGGACAAATGTACCATATGGGTCCCACATGGGACCCTTATTGTAAGTATTGGCCCATATTGGACCCATATGGGACCCATATAAAATGTCTCAGGGATATAAATTACAAATGTATTCATTTTAAGTTTATAAGTGGTGTCACCAGTATAGATATTCATATTTTAAGTTTTCTTCGAATATTTGTACAGTGTTTAGGTATCAATGTTTCCAAGAAGGGTCCCATATGGGTCCCATATTGTAAGTATTTGCCCACATTGGACCCATATGGGACCCATATACAATAACTCAGGGATGTGATACACCAATTCATTCATTTTATGTTTATAAGTGGTGTCACTAGCATAGAAACTCGTTATTTTATGTTGTCTTCGAATGTTTCTATGTTTTCTTTGGTCTCAAAAGAAACACGTTTCCCAGAATGGTCCCATCTGGGTCCCATAGTGTAAGTATTTGCCCACATCGGACCCATATGGGACCCATGTACAATGTCTCAGTGAGGTGATACATCAACTTTTGACTTTAACACTATTATGTGTTGTCACTAGTATAACAATCCTTTTTTCTATGTTTTCTTTGAATTCTAATACATTTCTCTAGTCTCAAAAATATGTTTACCAGAAGGGTCCCATATGGGCCCCATCCCAGCGACATCTGTGACCAGAAAAAGACGTCAATTTATGTTGTTTTACCTACAAAAATAAAGCCGAGATAAAAACGTCTCTGTCTATGAGAAAATGCAAGTTTTCGTCCTTCTTAGCTGCAATAACATTGACAACATAAACTAATAGGAAAAAAAACTATGATTTTAGACATACTGGTATGTTGGATCGAAAGTTCCATATTTTCCTTACTTCATAATAGAACGGACGGGCATAGCATTTTTATTGTATTTTCATAATAAAATGTATTTACTAGGGTTACAAAATCATGAAATGGACTAAAACGAGTAAATGAATTGTTTGCACTTTCGAAAATATTCCTAATTGTTATTAAAATTGGACTGTTGCCACGCTATTTTCAAAATTGTGTAATTACTTTTAATAATAACATTCATTCATTTAAAAATATTAAGGAAAGCGATACTGAAATTCATTGGGAACATTTATAATACATGTTTGTAACCATGGTAACCAAGGGTCCGTCTCTCTCTACACGTGTTATCAATTAATCACGCCAATGGTTTACACACTATTCAATTCATTTGATAAAGGTTTAGGCTGCAATACAGAACAAGTTTATTCATTATGTACAGAAGGATGATACAGAAAAAGTGAGTACAATTCTTTAAACATTATTATAACATAATAATTATATAGTTATTTGTCACTGACGTATTCATAAAATACCTATTTTAACATCATTAACTACTTTTTTAAATCTGCATTTCTCTTAAAAATATCTCGTACTTAAAAGTCAGAGAGGATATCTTAGAAAATATTGATAATAGTTTAAATCAGTGTAAATGCTTCCATTAACTGTTTTATAGGTACTTTATTTATCAAAACTGTTTTTGCATTTTTATTTAATTTATGGCAAAATGATGAATGATAATTATAAAAGATAATAGGTACGGGTAGATTTCTCGGAAGCACAGAGCACCAAAAACACAGCCCAGAGCCACGCATTTACATAGTAGGCCCACAACAAAAAAAAGCTGTAATGGAAAAATAATTCAGACGGGTTGCTTCAAATATCCAACAAGTACATATTAATTTGTGCTAAAATGCTATATATTGATGGAGGGGAAGGAAATGGTAAGGGGCGAAATGGGGTTGGGGTGGGTGGGGGTGGAACCGAATGGGAAAGTTGAACAATGGCGAATATACAAGGGAATGCCATGTTCTTTAAAAACAGTCGCACTACAACGTAAACAGCGCAGACACTCATGTACCAAAGATAAACACACAACTATGATCAACTGAATAACATAGAAAAACGAACAAGCAACATATAAGAAAACAGTAGGGCACCGTTATAGACTCACAAGCATACAAACGCACCCACACAAGTAGGAAAGAACAATCAAGTACCGTCTAGGGATTCAGCTGCCAAAACAAAGAAGAGCCACGAAAACTTACTAAAAGTAAAGGGGGAGGGATGCGAAAAGTAGCGTAAATGCAAGGGAAAGGAGAGGGCAATAGGGGGAGTGGGGCGGAGGAAAAACGCTTACAACAAACAAGAAAACATACGCAACAGAAAATACAAGACAGACAAAACAACCAGTTGAAAATAGGGGCACCGCCCACCGCCTTGGAACGGTCAGTAACCTAAATAAAGGAAACTGGGGGGGGGGGTGGGGGGGTCTTAAACGCGTTTAGGGCATGCCAACTTCGCACTTACCCTATTTTCAACAAGTTAAACAACACAATGTAAATAAAATCCCCGCTGAGAAAGTGCAAAAGTAACAGATAAATAAATCATAACATAAAATTAAGGTAAATTTAAGGTACAATTACACCAATGTACTCAACAACTTGTTTGAAGTCAGAGCAACAAGAGCCTAACTTTTAAGGGCACGACTAAGAAAACTGTAAGACAAAAATCAACTCCCTCCGTCCGTTGTGTGTAGGATTTAGGAGAAAAGCATCATGGAGTCCTACACTTTTTTAGTCATCGCACCATCAAATGGGAAAGCGTAGCAATTAACTGTAGAGGGGTCAATCACTAAACATGCACTGTGCTTCACGATTTTTGCATCGTATCCTCTTTTGATACACTTTTTAACCAATTTTACAAAAAAACGATTAAGATAAGGGGTATGTTTAATTTTCCGAATTTTATAAACTACATCTTCATAGTACTCCGGGTGTGTAAGTCCAAGTTTTAAAAGTGTCGTATTGTACTTTTCTAACAGTTCAGACGATCTGTAGTAAACTTTACTAAAAGCTTTCCATAGCTTATGATAACGGTAACACTGTTGTAACAATTTCTTGGTGATATGATATGGTCTGTCATTAAAATCATCTTTGAGCAAGCTCTTGCAAAACGAATAAGCTGTGAAATATAGACACCGTATTATGTTGCTCGAGGGACATCTCCATCAAGATGGGGAAAGTTGACAATTTCAAAATTAAAATCGTCCCTTTTATCATATATTTTCGTTTCTACATTATTATTCACAATTCTTAAATTTAAATCCAGAAATGACGCTTGTTAATCTGAAGTATTAGCCTTGTTACGCTGTAACTCTTTAGGGTAAATATATTTCACCATTTCTGAAAAATATTGGTTGTCCATATTTAAAATATCATCAAGATACCTTGAGGTTCCATTAAAAGCTTCAGTAGTTTCAGACTGTGTCTCAGTGGCTAAACTAAGCATGAAATTTCGTTCATAACAGTATAAGAATAAATCAGCAATGAGTGGGGCGCAGTTGTTTCCCATCGGGATACCAATTACTTGTCTGTAAGTTTTATTGCCAAATTTGATAAATATATTATCCAGTAGAAACTTTAGAGCTTCACAAACATGATC